>NC_090745.1:76383589-76406089 GCF_036898095.1 Palaemon carinicauda
CATGGGTTTGACCCTTTGTTTATATTCTCATTTCAAGACATGTTTGAGGTACTTATGACTTTTTTGTTTGGGCATGGGGGGGGGGGGATGATAGTTGGTGGGATATAGATTATGAAAACAATATTTTATCTTAAATTTTCGCGTTTGGTCATCTATACTATGTTTACAAATAAAATACAAGAATTTTCGAGAGAAAAAAAATAATAGTGAATGATTATACGATTTTCTCTGCAGCATGATATTTCTCAGTATGAAAACATAAGAAAACAAATGTTTTAACCTTATAACTTGAAGAATGCCCTACAGCAGGCATGTGTTACAGTTCGTCAACTGGGGGCCACATCTAACTACATCTAATTGAGAGAGGGCCGCATGATAATTCATATATGCCAAAAATATTACTTCCCCAATAGATACAGGATTTTCCTCCAGTTTTTTTCCTGTTTTATTTATGTCGGTATGAAAGTTTTATATAAAACTAACATCTTTTGTTATTTCCTTATGATGATTAATGTTATAGATATATAGAGCTTCAGTAACCTAGAAAGTCTTGAGGGCCGCAATACAACACCTCTCCGCGGGCCACAGGTTGTCCATGCCTGCCCTAGAGCTTGGAAAAGTGAATCCATCAATAAATTCATCATAATATTGACATTTCTCTTATTCTAAACTCGAATATTGTAACCGATAATTTCCTTCACATTATTGGTCAGATAGCGATAAATTTTACAGTGATGAAAGATCATAGTGTCGCTATGTATTTTACAGTATGCTGAAGCTTGAATCAAGTCAACCACATACCTACTTAGCGACTAGGAATTTATTTCAGGGATATTGAGCGCAGTTATACACATAAGATATATAACTATAACTAGGTCATCAATAGTTTACGTATGTGCATATAAATTTATGACATTAATAGGAATGTGGTATTAGAAGGGTTATTTCTGACTAGACAGATTCGAAAACGATAAAAAATGCATACAAACTAACCCAACTAACATACACATTCCTGCATCCATACAATCATATATTTGTTTTATTGGATTAGTACAATATGTGTGAGAACTTAGAACTGCAGTTAGTTAAAAGAACTGCAATATGTAACAGGAACCAAACGTTCTCCATCATTTCTTTGCCTCATCAGGTTTCCGGTACAAAAAAGTTTTATGGAACACAAAAGAATCACAGGAGGATATATATATATATATATATATATATATATATATATATATATATATATATATATATATCTATATATATATATATATATATATATATATATATATATATATATACATATATATATATATATATATATATATATATATATATATATATATATATATATATATATATATATATATATATATATATACTGTATATACAGCTCTGCCCCTTCTGATTACAGTCCAATTTCCATAACTCCAATATTATCTAAATGAATTGAACATCTTTAAGAAAAAAACATCTAAACAGGTATACTGAAGGTAATAATCTGTTCTTTACTTTACAATTGGGCTTTTACAAAGACCTATTGAAAGTGTAATGTCCCTATTACAATTTTCAATGGTGTAAACAAATCCGTTAATTATGGCCAAGAATTTCGATTTTTGGGCCTTGATTTTAGTGCTGCTGTTGACCGTATTAATTCAGAGTCCCTTTCTTCAAATTCAAGCAGACGGAAGTACGTTGGTCTTTGCTTAGAATTTTTATTGTATTGTTAACTAACAGATTGTAGGGAGTTGTTGTTAATGGGCAGCATAGTGAGGATAGAAATGCAATATGTGGTGATTTTCATGGTAGGATCTCCGCCTATATTATATCATACTATAACCCACACTCATGAAATGTGATTTGGCCTAGAAAAGAGCTTGTTACACATGCAGATGATGCTAATCTTTTGCATCTATTCCATCTCCTAGATATCGACCTGGGGTTGTTTAATCCCTTAAAAGAGATCTAGTTAAATCAGTGCATGGTGCAAATTGTGAGGCATGAAGTTGAACGATAACAACTCAAAGTGCCAATATAAGCAAACAAGAAATTACCATTTTTCTTTCATTTTGATAATATGAAAAACAATGTGAAAAAGGCATCTATGTGTAGTCAAATCTTTTCTTTTCACAGTATTCGATATTATCTTTGCATCTTACGAACTAACGTAAATAAAATACCTGTTAGGAGCACTTCGTTAATCAGCGATAGAATCGTGTAAGTTCTTGAAATTTCCAGATTCTTTCCGAATTCACCTCAAGGCTTACGAAGAAGGCCTGTGATATCCCATAATATACTTCCTTGATTTGAAATATTAGATAATGCAACTGACACCACCTGCCTAGAACCCGGAAGATGTATATGCGTTATACATCGAGGGAAAAAATCAAATCCTACTTGCAGTTCATCATTCTAATGCTAATAGGCAATATAATGCTATATCACTCCCGAACTGCACACTATCAACTGGTGATCCAAATTAAACCAATTGGAGTTCTCCACTACGGTCAGCAGAGTATGAAAGAGTGCACCTGTGTATTTGTATGTGGAGAGAGAGAGAGAGAGAGAGAGAGAGAGAGAGAGAGAGAGAGAGAGAGAGAGAGAGAGAGAGAGTTATGTAGATAGATAGATAGGTAGATAGACAGATACAGTAGATAGACTTTGAAAGCCTACAAAGTTGCAGTTCGTCTGTTGTAAGAGTTATGTACTAGAACGCGATCAGGAACTGGGTGAATGAAAGGGCCTATGTCGAGGGTGCATACATCAATACCTAATTTTTTCATAATTTTAAAGGTTCTTTTGCCTTTCAGTAACATTCGTAAAAGTAACCTTCCAAATGCTTAGCATCCATTGCATATGGTCTATGTGTTCTCGCTTCACGTCCTTTGGTTTACCCAATTCTCTGGCGCGTGTTGCTAGACTGGTCTTTAATCGTATGATTTGCGGAATGAACTTTTTCGGAATGTTATATGCGAGGTCAAGTTCTTCCGTACATACATCGGTATGACTTCTCAATCTGTGAAAAGCAATTTGGTAATGAAATTTTTTTATTATTAATTAATTTTTAAAACTAAAAAAATATAGAAAAATGGTTTATTTAATATTTTAGAGATATGAATACACTGATACCAGGTAAAAAAAAAAACCCAAATGATGTCCTAAGACCATTGACATTTACACTAAATTATTCAATTGAGATATTAGACTATCAAATTCATTTACTAAGAGAAACTCAAAGGAGACACTACTAAGGTTAAGTAGAGACACTGTGTCAATTTCAGTCAGTAGTTTAAAGACATTAGAAGCTCGTAGGGGATTACTGGCAATTCTAATAAAACCAATGTGCCACTGATAATAATGAACTAATTTATCCAGGTGTAATGAGATTTATGATAATTAATACAAAATTTGTTACTTGAACGAAGACATGAGTGTTAAATGGAATGCAGGTGTAGCTACGAATAATCATCATTAATAAGAAAGATATTTTTATGTAAAATGGCTTCCTTGTTGAACAGATATATTGCACATGTGTATTTTTTATGGCAGTGAATTGCTTGTTATGTTCAAGAACTCCGTATAACAATTTGTTTTTCTAGTGGAATAGAATGGCCCCAAGCCCTGTGCGTAACGGGGTGCTAAGAGTCTCACTGGTATAGGTAATAAAGAATAATTGAAAACTGGTAATTGGAATTTTAAACTATGAATCAGATATAGTTTAGAGATATTGGTCATAACTGAAACTAAGGATATATATTATTGATTTTTTTAAGTAATACATCTCAAAGAGTTGTGGTTGATGGGCACTATAGTGAGTATAGGAATGTGATATCCGGTGTGCCACAGGGTAGTGTTCTTGGCCCATTACTTTTCATACTGTATACATATGACATGTGATTTGGCCTAAAAAACAAGCTTGTTTCATATGCAGATGATGCTACTCTCTTTGCATCAATTCCATCCCCTTAATGTAGATCTGGGGTTGGTGAATCCCTAAATAGACATCTACCTGAAATTAGTGCGTGGTGCAAATTATGGGGTATGAAGTTGAATCCAAACAAAACTCAAATTATGATTGTAAGTAGGTCTAGGACGGTGGCTCCTCAACATCCGGATCTCAGTATTGATAATGTTTCTTTAAATTTGTATGACTCTTTTAAAATTTTAGGTGTGATTCTCGACTGAAAATTTACTTTTGAGAAATACATTAGGTGTGTCTTCTTTAATTGCACAAAAAAATTGGCTTAATGAGAAAGTCTTACAAGATTTTCGGTGATCAATCTATTCTGAAGAAGTGTTTTATTTCTTTCATTCTACCTTGTTTTGAGTATTGTTCTCCTGTCTGGTGTTCAGCTGCTGATTCTCATCTTAATTTGTTGGACAGAAACTTACGGTCTATTAAATTTCTTATTGCTGATCTAGATATTAATCTTTGGCACCGTCGTTCAATTAATTCATTATGCATGTTGCATAAGATTTTTCATAACTCTGACCATCCTTTACATTCAGGTCTCCCTGGACAATTCTTTCCTGTTGGTAATACTAGGCGGGCAGTTAATTCTAATAGCCAGGCCTTCTCCATCATGAGACTTAATACTACACAGTATTCTAGAAGTTTTATTCCAGCTGTTGCAAAGTTGTAGAATGATCTTCCTAATCGGGTAGCTGAATCAGTAGAACTTCAAAAGTTCAAAGTCGGAGCAAATGTTTTTATGTTGACCAGGCTGACATAAGTCTTTTTATAGTATAAATATGACATATCTGTTTTTGACGTTGTTAATAGTTTATATAGGACATATCTGTTTTGACGCTGTTACTGTTTTTAGAATGATATATAGTTAACTTATTCTCATCATTTATTTATTTCCATATTTCATTTCCTCACTGGGCTATTTTCCTAGTTGGAGCCCTTGGGCTTATAGCATCTTGCTTTTCCAACTAGGGTTGTAGCTTAGCTAGTAATGATATATATATACATATATATATATATATATATATATATATATATATATACACATATATATACATATATATATATACATATATATACATATATATATATATATATATATATATATATATATATATGTATACATATATATATATATATATATATATATATATATATATATATATATATATATATATATATATATATATATATTTACGGATGAGGACTATGAAACGCGAAGTAGGAGCTGAATGGAGAAGTATTGAATTATAAGTTATAGATAGAGACGACTGGCCAAATCTAAAAGAGGCCCTTAGCCTCAAGAGACGTAGGGGATGATATATATATATATATATATATATATATATATATATATATATATATGTATACATATATATATATATATAGATAGATAGATAGATAGATAGATATATACTGTATATATATATATATATATATATATATATATATATATATATATATATAGATAAATAGATAGATAGATAGATATATACTGTATATATATATATATATATATATATATATATATATATATATATATATATATATATGTATGTATATATATATATATATATACCGTGTTTCACGGCCTACAGGACGCACTTTTTTCCCAAAATTTCTGCTAAAAAAAATCGCCCTTTGTCTTATACATCGTAGGAAAAGTTTAAGACCTACCGTAGGCTTGGTCAAATGTAATCCAGCTTATGCTAGACACTTTTACCTGCACTAGACTTTATGCCTCCTAATTTTATTTTATTTTTGGTATTATTGTATTATTACCAGTGTTTTAAAAATGAATTCGTTAAAATGAAAGCATTTTAAACTCTAATGCTGTGACTTTCGTTATAAACCGCCTAATAAAATGTAAACAAGTTATGGATGTGTTCTCAGCAATCTTTTAACTTTCTCTTTCCTTAGCCCTCGATAATTTTAATGGCATCGTTAATATCAGTAGTAATCAAATTTATATTAGCATATTATTTATTTTTCAATAAATATCCACCATGAATCAAATTATCCTCACTTCTTCTCTGTCACTTCATGCTGTCATTTGCGGTACTTTGTTATTGTTTACTAAATACAAACAAAATGGCTTTTCTGTTTTGCAACGTGTAGAAATTTCTTGGAATGTGGCAAGATAGATATTCGCAATAACATCTTCACTAAAGCTCTAAGTATTGTTAGTTATAGCTTTAATGTGTAAATGCGTTTGTTTGTTCATTATGATCGATGATGAAACTCAAACAAAACAACCCTCTCTTGATATACAATCGCTCATATTTCAATTATTTTGAATTATCAAAGATAAAGTAAAAAAAAAAAAAAAAAAAATTGTTAACATTATTATTTCATAACCAATAATTGGTAAGATATCTATTGCTGCAAAATCTAACTTATACACAGATGTGTAAATGCGTTCGTTTGTTTGTTATGATCGATGATGAAACGTATACAAAGCAATGGTTTCGGTTATGTCGTGTATTTAGGAAAATCATTATAAAAATGGTCTTTATCTAATTTATTTTGCAGATATTGGTAGTGATCACCAGCTCCTCATTGCCTCATTGAAATTGAAACTGAATTTCAATACCTAAATTTGATACAACTAAGTTTTTAAAAGATGAGCACAGAAAAACCTTTGCAATTAAATATAGGAATCGATTAGGAATCTTCGAGACTTTAAGAGACGAAGAGCAGACAATTGATGATGAATGATGTGATATTAAGAACTTATATCGGTCAGTTGGTCGTGAAGATTTAGGACATGCAGTTATAAGGAGAAAAAAATGAAGATCAAATGATACTTGGGACACTATAAAAAGGAGACAAGGGCAGGGGTTGGTTGTTGAATGTTTTTGAGGAAGTAATAAAAATTAAAAGACAGAGCATGCTACGTATTCAAGTATTGATAGTGAAGTCAAAAGAAGAGCCAGAAATGACTGGAGCAAACATTTAGACAGGAAAGCAGATGAGGCTAACAAAGCTATGAATTCATGGAGTGGCTTTGGCGGAAGAATTGCTCATAAAATTATTAATGAAATCTCTAAGGGCAAAAGAGGAAGAAGCATATACCCATAACAAAGAGAGATGGACATATGTTATAACAACAGAAAATGAAGGAAAGCAATGTTGGATGCAACACCTTAGTAAGGTCATGAATAGGAGATATGAAGGGAATAATTTAACTGATATACCTGAAGCTGAGGAAGACCTTGATGTGCCCATGAATGAATTCAGTGTGATTGAAGCCAAAGCGATCATTAAAATACTTGAGATAGAAAGACCCTGGAGACGATGGAATAACTGCTGCGATGATATTGGCCGAGAATGAAGTGACTACCAGAATACTTAAAAAGTTATTTTGTTGAATGTGGCGAAACCTGATGAATGGGAGTTAGGAGTCATGGTGAAATTGGCAAAAAAAAAAAAAAAAAAAAAAGAGAGAGAGAGAGAGAGAGAGAGAGACCTGATTCATTGCAATAATAACAGAGGAATCACACCTACGTCAGGTGTCATGAAAATATATAGTATGCTCATTTTAAATAGACTAGAGAAAGATTGATTAAAAGCTGAGAGATGAAAAAGCACCATTTAGAAAAGGTAGAAGTTTTACTGACCAAATTTTTATTATAAGACATGATGTCAGCAATATGTGAAATATAAGAAACTACCTCTGTTGTCATTTGTGAAGTATGCAAAAGCCTTAGATAGTGTGCACCAGCCAATTTTGTTGAGAGGCCAACGTTATCATGGAGTTCCTCTTAAATATGTAGATTTGATCAAGTCTCTTCATAAGCATAGCAAATGCTAAAGTAGTGTTAGTGGAGTCATATTAAATGAGTTTCCAGTGAACAGTGGAGTACTCCAAAGAAATGTGTTGTCACCTATGTTGTTTATCCTCATCATGGATTTTGCAATGCATAGAACAGTTACAGATGGTGGAAATGGAAGGATTGGACTGGACTGGTAACGGGAAATGAGCTAAGCTAGATTATACTGATAATGCTGTCCTTATTAGTAAAGCACCACAGGACTTGTAAAGCTTGCTTACCAGAATGCATAAAATATCATCTGAGGTTGGCCTCAAAATAAATAGAAAACATACAACGATAATGAGAACGGAATCTATAATACAAGATGAAATATCATTAGAGGGAGAAGGGATTAATGAGGTCGAATGATTTAAATATTTAGGAACTATGATCTCTAATACAGGATCGCTAGAATTTTAGTTTAATGAAAGATAGAAAAAAATCAAATCAGACCGTGGCTAGGTTGAATAAAATTTTCGAAATCAAATCGGCTGAAATTACATATAAAAATTTGGCTATATATTGTATCAGTTTAGTGAGATCAGTGTTACTGTATGGGAAGGACTCGTGGTATGACAATGAATAAATATCCACCAGATTCTGTAGATTTGAGAACAAAGCCCTCTGAGGAATATTGTTTGTTGAATGGTAGGACATGATTAGAAATAAAACTCTAAGACAAATTACTCGAGTGACAAATGTGGATGAGGTCATGCTGAGGGGTAGATATTGATGGTTTGGGCATGCTATTTGCACTCCCCAGGAGAGGTTAGTTCACCAAACTTTTAATTTAATTGGGCTCCACAAGTGTGAGAAGTGTGAAGTAGGAGAGGATGATGATGATGATGATGATGATGATATGAATGTATATATATATATATATATATATATATATATATATATATATATATATGTATATATATATAAATATATACAGTATATACTGTATATACATACATATATATATGTGTGTATATACATACATATACAGTATATATATATATATATATATATATATATATATATATATATATATATATATATATATATATATATATATGTGTGTGTGTGTGTGTGTGTGTATATATACATGTACATATATATTTATATATAATACATTTTTATATATATATATATATATATATATATATATACATTTATATATATATAGATATATATATAATGATTATACATATATATATATATATATATATATATATATATATATATATATATATATATATATATGTGTGTGTGTGTGTTTGTGTGGGTGTGTGCATATATACTGGCTTCAGGTGGGAGATGATGAATGGAGAAGTATTGATTAAAAAAACTTAAGATAGAGACGACTGGCGAAATGTAACCGATGCCTTTGGCGTTAATAGGCGTAGGAAGAGATGTTGTTGCTGATGATGATGATAAGTAGAATATACTGTGATACTTCAGTCTATATCTTAGATATATAATCAGGGCTATTGTGAACTTGTGCTCTATAATAGTTTAACTGAATATATCTCACCCCAAAATGACTCTTTATACACTCTCAAAATAGTAAGTAATTGGTTATGAATAATATCAGTAACATGTATCATGGTTACAGTAACAATTGTAATAACATTACTGCATATGAAACGCTATTTTCTGGAGAGAGAGAGAGAGAGAGAGAGAGAGAGAGAGAGAGAGGAGAGAGAGAGAGAGAGAGAGAGAGAGAGAGAGATTATTCATTTCGATCGAACTATCTAAATTAGAATTTTTTTTTTTTTTTTTATTGGAAACCTGAATAATAACAAGGAGACATGGCTTGAAAGTTTGAATGGGAAGTGGGATTCGACTAGAAGTCATTTTGGCGTTCAAACTTCGCACGGAGAAGTTTATTTTTATTAGTACAGTTTCCTCGATAAGTTGCTTATCAAGTTAAATAATTGTTGGCTCTTGAGCCAGTATGACAAGCTGCTTGTCAGATTGCAAACTTCAGAAGTTTGGTAAGTGTTTTTAGATTGATGTTGAAGATTGCATTGTATATTGGATATTAGAGTGAAGTTTTGCATAGCCATGAGCGTTAACACAAAAAAACGAAATTGTTGATTTATTTGATGTTTTCCTTATCATGTGTGTGTTCAAAAGATCTGCAATATGGAATGTTGAAATTCTCTTTGTTTCATTTGTATTTTAGCCTCTTAGAACAATTATGAAAGCTTTGCTGCGTTATTCCAAACTGTCATGAATTCCATGTTTACCCAGTTAAAAGATCAAAATATCAGAATGATCTTTGATAAAAGTCAGAGAAATAATGACTTGAAAAAACAAATGTACCTTTTTTTGTGAAAAGAAAACAATAAAGGCCAATATTTCTAAAAATGGCGACAAACTAGCAGCATTATTTAGGGACAAAATAGAGGATAACGCCATTTGGTTGAAACATACCACAAAGAGATACTCATTGAACTAACACTGAATAAACGTCAAAGGGTCCAATAGTATGCCAAGAATGGACAATAAAACAGAAAACCTAAATATTTCTTTATATATATTGGTAAGAATGTAAAATGAATATATGAATAAAAAAACTGCTGGAGGAATAACAAATATCCACACCCTTTGTAGCCCTATCAAGTAGACTGTACATAAGTAGATCTTCAATTTCCCTTTCTCCTTTGTGCCGGATATGTACTATTAATTGTTCATCACTCAAAACATCAATTGTTCCATCAGTTGAATGGCGAAGATATCACTGTTTTCTAACTGTGGAAATAATTAATGCTAAATATCATTTGCATGTTCATCTAAATAAAAATTAAATCAAAATGAAAACGGCCATTAGCCCCATCAAATGCCAAATTACCACCAGAGGGGTAATTTACCCCTATTTGTGAACGACTGGTCTACCCCAAAGCCAAAAAAAAGTCCTTCAACAGCGTCAATGGCCTTAGATATCAGGATGCCAGATAACTCATAATCAATCAATCAATCAATCAACAGAAGACAACCATGTTTACCCCATACAAATGGGTAAAAAGCTCATTAATAGAAGTGTTCTTTGAGTATTCTGTGGACCTTGTATATTACTATAAATACTTATGTCAAATCCTAAATATAGTTATATCTTATGTATGTTCGCCATCATTTTCATTCGCTATTATAGCTTTTCTTTATTTTGTGGTCAACTTTTTATGTAGATGTTACATGATCTTAGTCGTGTATAATAGCTTAATGTAACACTGATCAACTGGACAAAAAAGCATTTAAGGAGAGGAATTGGAGATATCGTCTCCTCAGATAAATGTAATTGTATTAATGAAAGATTTAAATTCTAGCAATGCATTATAATAACAGCAACACGCACTGACTAAAAGCAATATAACAGAGATGAAATCTATAGAAATAAACATAAGAACAATTGCTGGTATACTATTTCTAGTGTATTTTTTAGAATGCTATTTTCTGCCGCAGAAGGAAAAACAGGTGCATCTACAAACTGCAGATGTTCATGAAACTTTGATAAAAGCACCTAAAACATCGCACGGCGTCTGTTGATGCTTATTTGTTTGAGTGCTTGCTTACCACGTGAGCTGGATGCTTTCAAAGAGTCTGGTTCCGAAAAAGTGATACAACATTTACATGTTGAATTTTTGTGCATATTCCGCAAAGACAAATATCAATCTCTTCCAAGGCGTTTATTTTCTTTGTTTTTCTAATGTACAAATTTACAACTGGTAATGGAAGTGTTATTTTAATATGGTAAAGACATTTTAAAATTGTTATATGAGTTATTTCGTTATTATAAAAAGCATTTAGGGTTGCACTGTCATTACCTTTCTCCTTTTTTTTGTGTATATTTATCCTTATTTATTACTAATAACATTATCCCCTTTGAAAACCTTTGCTTGCCACCCAAATATAATGAATGTTAACTACATCCTCCACACTAACAAATATCCAATAAGTTGAAAAATGCAATTTGTTTTCAAAGCATTCACTCATTTTTATTTCAATTGTCTTAAATATTTATTTTCTATACAGCAGACATTTTCGGGTATTCTGTATGTCCTGTTGTTGATGAACATTTAATTAAAACTATGAAAAAATATAGATTCTTAAAACAAGAATATAACCAAAAGACTTTCAGAAACTGAGATCAAATTAAAATTCAAATAGTAATTTGACTAAATGCAATTAAATATATTTATAGTGGTCCTAAAATCCAACATTTAACTCATCATGAGATTTGCTGTCACGTTCTATCACAATAGAATTTATCCTATATCGAATAATACACCTATTGTCGTGAGGGAAATACGCCTAGAAGTTTTATCTCTTGGCATAATCTGAATTGATTTCTTGCAAAGGTTCCCTCACCTCACGACTGTCTCTCATCAATTTCATTAATGGAAGATATGCACATTCTGAAACAAAATATATATTTTTTTTCAGAAAACCTCTTTTAAATAAGTATTTACATACATTTCTGTTTCCTGCTAGCTTCGAGTACATATCTCGACTTTTTTTTTGGGGGGGGGTATTCTTTTTTTTCAATATATTGCAGCATAGTACACCTAGTCAGTGTTACAATGACATGAAAATCAATAATTCAGCATAAAAACTATATATACAGAGAACATTAAGAAATTCATCACTAAGCAATTTGTGTGTTTGTATGTGTCTGTTTTACGGTACGAAAGCTAGCATAAGTATAGAAACGCAATCTATATGTTTATGGATATTTAGATATTTATGTTGTGATCTAACGTATAGTAATATTTGTTTTATCAAATCTATTAGATTCGCTTGTTTGTGTGACCATTTTGCTTTAGGCAAAACTACTGAGCTACGGACTAATACTGAAACTAGTATCAAACTTGAAAACTGATTTTACATTGAGAAAATAAAGATGAATACGTAGATAGCACAAACATTATTTAACAAGTTGGGTGTAGCCGGCATCATAAAAATATATGGATACACAATCTTGTTTATATAATAAAGAGAACTAATCATAAACCATGCTCTGTCTGCAATTTATTCAACAGTTAAATCAACAGAAAAAAAAAATTATGTAGTCATATCTTAACAAGAAACGCAAATAGAACCTTAATGAAGTATAATCTACTGTTAATAATCCAACAATTGTTACTGCTACCACTTCCAAAATATTAAGATACATTTCTGAAATTTATTATTTTTTAAATCAATCCTGATAGAGAGAGAGAGAGAGAGAGAGAGAGAGAGAGAGAGAGAGAGAGAGAGAGAGAGAGAGAGAGAGAGAGAGGGGGGGGGGGTTTGCTTTTGATTGTTTTAGAAGTTACAACACAAAGACGGAAACTTGAAGTGTGGTTTAGAAATAATGGTATCCTAACACTTGCAGTATTATATCTAATATAATATTTTAAGTTTATGTGAAAAAAAAACAAGAATACTGAGTGATTAGCCATCCAGGAGAATGAAGACGGTAAAGTAATAGAAACCTGAATGCTGGGAGAACGAGAAATCAGGATTTAGTGAAAAGCATATTGCATTTGAAAAGAATAAATATAATATGAAATTGGTTACGAACACCAATGCTAAAGTACAGCTACAAAGTTTTGTACCACCCGTGTGTCACACGATCGTGCATAGTAATAACATTTCACTTTTTTGTATATATTATCCTTTGTATCTTCGCGCTCCCCTAGCACAAACAGCAACTTGCATCAACCTGTCTGTTTTTCTTTTGTTAACTGTTAACAGAGCCGGTTGCTGGTTGGACATGAAATAGCCTGTTGTATTTTGTGACCTTGCCGGGACTTGGTGTGTATATAAACTCAATGTTCTATAATGAAGGTACTCAGTTGCTTTGATCTCACCTTTTGAGTCACAACCTACTCTTGGCTCGTCACACTGGTGACCCCGGAAGTCAACTCACTCTCCCCCCCCCCCCCCGGTACTATGGCTGACTCCACAGAAGCTGGCGCCGCCCCATTCAAAATTTCATCGTTCGCCGGCGGAGAGGCGTCTGCTTGGTTTCAGCTCACATAAGTCCAGTTCCGCATCAAGGGCGTGACTCGGTCAACCACCAAAGCAGATTATGTTCTCACAGCAATACCCGGGGACACCTTCCCGGAAATCTCTGACTGCCTTTGTGAACAAGGAAACCCCCCAATAGCGTATGATGCCCTCATGAGGTGAACCTACTTCGTGCCCTTTGGGTACGCGCTGCCATACCCGATGTCGATAGTTTACCCATAAAGGACTTAATGAACAAAGCCGATGCCCTTATGGACACCCATTTCACGACCTTCAAGAACTCTATCAATGCCTCCACCCCTGACGAAGAGGACAACTATTCAATGTCAACCGAAGCTGACATGAATGCCGCAGGACATACACGCCTACCCCGTGATGTGACGGAGCGGCGACAAAGCCACAAATCATCCCCCCCTCGCTAGCACCCCAACCAACGACTTCTACAGCCACTTACTGCCGCCCATCAGCCGCAGTTTTGCTACTACCACTCCAGATTCGGGGCTGCCGCGAAGAAATGTGCTAAGGATTGTCAATGGCCAAAAAACATGTAAGTAGGCCATCGCTTGTGGTGGTGGCCTCATGTATTTCTAATCTTTTCTTTTTACATTATGCAGGAACGGGCGTGCGATTTTTGGTAGACACGGGTGCTTGTTGTTTTCTTTTGCCAAGGGAACTCTTTAGGACACGACGTAGTCTGTCTATCCACCTGATAGCTGCCAATGGATCTGGGATACCCACCTACGGTTACGAGAACCTCACATTATCGTTTGGAAACGGTAAATTTAATTGGAAATTTCTTGTTGCTGACGTCACATTGCCAATCTTCGGTGCGGATTTCCTCTCTCATTTCCACCTTCTGGTCAATGTCGCCCACCGACGATTGGTCAACGCAGACTCATACTTGTCAACACCTCTTCAACCCGGCCCCTCTTACCTTACTCTCCACATCAGCGTACCCACGGATGCCTACGTCCACCTCCTCTCGTCGTACCCAGAAGTTTTTCATTCAGAACTTTGCCAAACGCCCATGGCTCCTGCCAATCACGGTATTTATCACCATAACAAGACGACGGGACCCCCAGTCTTCGCAAAATTCAGATGTCTGGCACCGTATCGATTGGCAGCCGCCAAACAGACATTCGCCGAAATGGAAGAAATGGGCCTTTGCCAAAAGCCCTCCAGCCCATGGTCGTCACCCTTACACATCGTTCTGAAGAAAGACGGCTCCCTCCGTCCGTGCGGGGATTACAGGTGCCTGATCATTCAAACAGAACCGGATCAGTACCCCCTCCCAAACATCGCTGACCTGACCTCCTACCTTCACAAAGCGAAGGTTTTCTCCACGCTCGCCTTCCTGAAGGGGTATTATCAGGTGCCTATGAACCCAGAAGACATCCCCAAGACTGCCATCACCACTACGTTCGGTACATAGACCTTCAATTACTCCTGTTTTGGCCTTCGTAATGCTGGGGCCACTTTTCAACCTCTCATGGATGGCATCAAAGGAGACCTCCCCTTCTGTGTATGTTATGTGGAAGACACGCTTGTGTTCTCTTCCTCAAAATAGGAACACCTTCGTCCCCTGCGCATTGTGCTCGCCCACTTGTAACAAAATGGCCTTGTAATCCGGTACGACAAATGTACCTACGCTGCCAACAAAGTGTCGTTCTTAGGGCACCGCATCACTCCTGAAGGAGTCCATCCCCTCCCAGAGAAGGTAGCAGCCGTTCAGAACTTCCCCACGCCCTCGACCATCAAAGCACTGCTGGAATTCTTGGGCATGATCAACTATTATCACTGTTTTCTGCCAGCTATTGCCGCCCCTCTTGCTCCCCTCTACGCCTCCCTCAAGGGCAAGCCAAAAGACCTGAAGTGGGGTCCCCTTCAAGAAACAGCCTTCTGCAACGCAAAGAGTGCCCTATCATCTGCTGCTGCTCTCATTTTTCCCGTACCACATGCCCCTCTCCTTTTCTCCACCGATGCCAGCAATTTTGCTATTGGTGCAGTACTCGAGCAGGTGGTCAACGGCTCTCCCCACCCATTGGCCTTCTTCTGCAGGAAACTGTCTAAGGCAGAACCGGGTTATTCTCCCTTCGATCGCGAATTCCTGGCTGTGCACTTGGCTGTCCGTCACTTTCATCATTTCTTAGAAGATACGCCCTTCGTCATTCGCACAGACCACATGCCTGTGATGCACGCCTTCACTCGACAGTCTGGCGCCTGGTCTGCCCGTCAACGCCGACATCTGTTCGCCGTGGCTGAATACAATTGCCCCCTTCAATACGTCCCTGAGAAAATGAATCCTGCTGGCCATGCCCTGTCAAGAAACACGTTGGCCGCCGTTCAACTGGGACTGGATTACAACGCCTTAGCTGAAGCCCAATGACAGGATCCAGAGTATCAAGCATGTAGGACATCCTGCACATCCCTCCGCTCGGAAGACGTCCGCCTCGACGACTCCAACACCACCCTCCTCTGTGATGTCAGTACTGGTAGACCGCGACCTTGGATTCTTGCTCCCATGCGCCGACAGGTGTTTGATTTCATTCACGGACTTTCACATCCATCGCGCCAGTCGACTGCACAGCTGCTGAAGACGAAGTTCATTTGGCACGGCATTTCTAAGGATGCTAAAGATTGGATCCACGCCTGTACTTCCTGCCAAAGTTCCAAAGTACATCGACACACAGATTCAGGAGTGGGCACCTTCCCTCAACCTCAGCATTATTTCACCCACATTTAAGTTGACATTGTAAGCCCCCTACCCACATCCCAAGGACATCGTTACCTGTTTACCGTCATCGACCGTTCCACTCGTTGGCCTGAAGCCATTCCCATGGAAACTGAAACATCTGCCTCATGTACATCTGCCTTACTTTCAGGATGGATTGCAATATTACTTCTGACTGGGGTACCACTTTCACCTCTCAATTGTGGACATCATTAGCGAATCTCCTGGGCATCACCTTACATCAGACAACTGCCTACAACCCCACTGACAATGGAATAGTTGAACGTTTTCATCGCACCCTCAAAGCAGCTTTGATGTCCCGCTGCAAGGACTCCAACTTGGTTACTCAGCTTCCCTGGGTCCTCCTGGGACTAAGGACCACTCCTAAAGACGCCCTGGATTTCTCGGCAGCCGAAATGGTGTATGGCGACCCGTTGGTCGTCCCTGCCGAATTTTTTCCTTCTGCAACCTCCTCCGACGATGTCCAGTGCATACGTCACGTCGTGGGAAAATTTATTCCATTCCGCCAGACTTACAAGGCCCCAGCAAAGCATCACATACCGACAGTCTTGCACTCTGCAACGCACGTCTTCCTACGCAAAGACACTAGCAAGCTACCGCTAACGCCCCTTTACACGGGCCCTTTCCTTGTAATCCGACGCAATCCGAAAGAATTCCTACTAAACATTCGTGGCAAAGAAGGCTGGGTCTCCATTTATCATCTAAAACCTGCTTATCTCCTGCCAGACGACCCACCTACAGTTTGCCTCTCTAGATCACGGTACCCTATTCAACATGTGCAGCGTGTCATTTTTAGGGGGGGAAGCCATGTACCACCCGTGTGTCACATGATCGTACATAGTAGCGACATTTCTCTTTTTTGTATATGTTATCGTTTGTATATTCGTTCTCCCCTCGCACTGGCAGCAACTCGCATCAACCTGTCTTCTTTCCTTTTATTAATTGTTAACAGAACCGGTTCCCGGTTGGACATGAAATAGCCTATTGTATTTTGTGACCTTCTTGCCGGGACTTGGTGTGTGTGTAAACTTGATGTTCTGTAATTAAGATACTCAATTGCTTTGATCTCGCCTTTTGAATCACAACCTACTCTTGGTCCGTCACAGTGTCAAGGCTTAAAGATTAGAGCTGTTAACATATTTTCTCACGCCAATACTTTGTTATCTATGGGAAAAGCGAATACTTTCATAAGAAGTTATCGTTCATGGGAAACATTCCAGAACCACTAATCTTTGTAGCTGGTATGCAATTAAAACATACTCAATTCAAACGAAACAAGAGCAATCAGAAATTTCAGACCTCCGCCAATGAATATTGCTAACATTTAACCAAAGTCTACGACATCTTCTCTCACTTTTTACATGATGACTGTACGGTACATGGTGAGAAATCCAATGTTGATTCAGAATCGTGATCTTGATCCGTATCGCCTGTAAAATTTTAGTGTTTCCTCTAATGCATAATATCTATCCATTGTTAAAATTTGGTTAAAATCCTATGTGTCGATTTGTTTTGACGTAGTCTTAAGAATTGTGGATTATGCTAATCCGGATATAGAAACCGGATCTGGTACCAGATAATCTCCAAAAGGTAATGGAGTTATTCATGGCCTAAGATCTATCTGTGGTAGAAATTTCATCAAAGTCTGTCGATTTGTTTTGACGTAGTCATATATTTTTTTTTGAAAAATGCAAATCCTGATCTAGAATCTGGATCCAATTCTGGATCATCTCCAAAATTGAATGGGGTCGTCAATGATCTAAGATCTATTTTTGGTGAACATGTCGTCAAAATCTCTTGGATAGTTTCGACGTAATCCTGTCCGCAGACACACAGACAAATAAATAGATATATATATATATATATATATATATATATATATATATATATATATATATATATATATATATATATATATATATATAAAGGACTCGAAAATATAACCTCCATGGCTGATGTAATTAAAAGCCTTTCCATAGCAAAGAAAATAATATTAAAATGGCTCTCTCCCAGTAAAATTAGCCACAAATATATTTAAAATCCAAATCCCCTACCATGGGATTACTTATACCTAGTCAAGGATTCTTACTTTAGCAGCAATAAAGAGTGAGGAGAGTTCATTCCTACTATGACGTATATAATCATGTAGAATTGGAAATAAACCTATCTCTACCACTAAAGGTTATTGGTAAGTAAGTAACACTCGTCCGGTTAATGATGTTTATTCCACTAACGGTAGTAATTTCTTTCTATTGAAGTAAAGTCATGATTACCTTCTAATGTCACATTTACTCTTCTGAGAGGGTTGCATGAGGAATTCATCTTTCTACTCGGCCACTGAGAAGTTTTTATATGGTGACGATGTCAATTTTGTCATAAGGCAGTTTTCGGCTCCCCCCCCCCAACAAAAAAATCCTGGAAACATTTAGGATTTTATTTAACAAGTAAATCTAGTAAGGTCCATAGAAAATTATCGGAAAACAATAACATTTTATGTATCTGGAGTCAAAAGAACAGTCTTAGAATTTAAGAGAAGCAAATCTAGAAGTATGTGATGGAGTTTGGGAATAATTTAGTGAGCAATACTCCTTTCTAAATGTGTAGAATGGATACCAATTAAAAAAAAAAAAACTATACTCTTATGAGATTAGTTGATTGCCCAAGTTATGTGAAAAAAAATGGGTTCATTTGATGAAAAAATTTTGAAATACAACAGTAAAGTTGAATGATTAGCACTTTTGAAACATAAAATTCAGTATTTCACGGTGTCTAGATCATAGAGATAAGGCTAATTTTTAAATATATATATATATATATATATATATATATATATATATATATATATATATATATATATATATATATATATATACACACACATATATATATATATATATATATATATATATATATATATATATATATATATGGATATATATATATATATATATATATATATATATATATATATATATATATATATTTATATATATATGTGCATATGTATATATATATATATATATATATATATATATATATATATATATATATATATATATATATATATATATATATATATATATATATATATATATATACACATATATATATATATATATATATATATATATATATATATATATATATATATATATATATATATATATATATATATATATATATATATATATATATATGTACAGTGAACCCTCGTTTATCACGGTAGATAGGTTCCAGACCCAGCCGCGATAGGTGAAAATCCACGAAGTAGGGACATCATATTTACCTATTTATTTAACATGTATATTCGGACTTTTAAAACCTTCCCTTGTACGTAGTAATGTTAACAAACTACCCTTTAATGTACAGAACACTTGATGCATGTACTACAGCACCCTAAACTAAAACAGACACAAATATTAAAGGCGATTTTATATCATGCGTTTCCTAAACACCTAAAAAGCACGATAAAAAATGGCAACCAATGTTTTGTTTACGTTCATCTCTGATCATAATGAAGAAACAAACTCATTTAGTGTACACATATATGTATAGGTTAGTTTTTGCATCGATTATATTGATTATACAGTATGTTGATTTTGTTATTACCAATGTTTTACTTAATTTTTCTTAGGACTTCCAAATGAAATGTTTTTCTTTATGACGCCGCCTGAAACGACGACGTCATAAATTACTGTACGCTCAGTAAACAACCACACTCAGAACAAACAAGGCATTTAACGCGCATGATGAAAGTGATAAATAATGATACAGTATTTACAGTAAAAGCATTTACAAAATATGTTACCTTACAAATATAATTTACCGTATCTATATAAAATCATACAGTACTGTACAGTACATATTGTACATAGCAAAGCAGGAAAACAATTTACGAGAGAGAGAGAGAGAGAGAGAGAGATTGTTTTACGTACGTACTGTAAATGTAAATTTTCAAAAAATCAATTTACGAGAGAGAGAGAGAGAGAGAGAGAGAGAGAGAGAGAGAGAGAGAGAGAGAGAGAGAGAGAGAGAGAGAGAGAGGAGAGAGAGAGAGAGAGAGAGATTGTTTTACGTACGTAAATGTAAATTTTAAACAAAAAAAATATGATAGGTTACAACATGTAGACTTTTAAAACCTTCCCTTTAACTTAATGCATACAGTACTAAACTATAAAACAGGCACAAATATTAAAATGTTAGAATATTAAAGTAAAAATAAAGATTGTTACTGTACTCACCACGAAAGAAGTTCAAGAAAAACTTGAATGATGATGGCGATGAATTTGCTGCACAGTAGAAATGATGATGATGAAGCTGATGATGTGTTCTACTGTGCAGCCAATGATAGTATTTTACGTCTCTTCAGACGGAGGTGTCTTTTCCTGGGACACCTCTTCAACTTCTTCAATTTCTTCCGAAGGCGTAGTAGCAGGAGGAACTGGCTCTTTTTTGCGAGGCTGGAAGAACATTGTGATCGGAAGTTTTTGCCGCTGCTTCTTTTTTCGATCTAAGAGCATCCTGTAGGGAGTCATGATGTCATCAACCTTGTTGGAGAATTGCATAGACCGAACCATATCCTCGTCCCACTCTTGCAACATTTCTTTCAACTCCTTCGCATGGTTGCAGGCCTTGGTAAGCCGTTCTAATGTTAAGCCCGTTTCTTCGACATTTTCTTGGGTCTCTTCCTAGGTTTCACTCTCTTCTTCGCTTGCCGATTTCGTCAGGTCTTCGAGCTCTGCGTCAGTTAGGGGCTGGGAATGGCAGTCCAACAACTCGTCGACGTCTTCAGTCGTCATGTCGCCAAACCCGTCACCTCCAATTATGGCAGCCAACTGCACAGATTTGCGTATTGCAGAGTGTTGGATTTCAGCAGGTGTAAATCCCTCGTCGTCGTAAACAATCTGGGGCCACAACTTCTTCCAGCTCGCATTCACGGTTGCAGGTTTCATCTCTTGCAGTGCCTTCTGAATATTCTGCAGGCACGTGGCTATGGTGTACTGCCGCCAGTACGCCTTCAAGTTAAAATCTTCATCCTCATCATCTTGGGCAGCATCCACACACGCAACGAGGTCCACCAAGGTATTCTTCGTCTAGAGGGCCTTGAACGCCCTGATAACCCCCTGGTCCATCGATTGAATTAATGATGTGGTGTTGGGTGGCAGGAACTCAACCTGAATGCCCTCATACGACAGATCAGTTGCGTGTCCACCAGTGTTTTACATAAGGAGAAGGATCTTGAATGGCAAGCCCTTCTCTACGAGATATTTGCTGACTTGCGGGATGAAACACTGGTGGAACCAGTTGGAGGTCAGCATCTTTGTAATCCATGCTTTTGGATTATGCATCCAGTACACGGGAAGGAGATTCTTATTCTTATTTTTCAAAGCGGGAGGATTTTTTGACTTATAAATAAGCCCCGGCTTTAGCAAAAATCCAGCAGTATTGCCACAAATCACGAGGGTAACGCGATCCTTGAATGCTTTAAAGCCAGAGGCTTTGGCTTCCTCTTTGAACAGGAAAATTCGCGACGGCATACTCTTCCAAAACAAGCCGGTCTCATCCATATTAAACACTTGTTCCGGCTTGTATCCACCTTCGGCGATAATATTCTTGAATGTCTGGTTCACGTAAGTTTCAGCAGCGGCAGTGTCAGCCGAAGCAGCCTCGCCATGCAGGGAAACGCTTTTCAGGGCGAAGCGTTTCTGAAACTTTGCGAACCATCCTTTGCTGGCGGAAAAACGTTGTTTCTGAGGCTGGGAATCAGTGGATGTCCCTGGTTGAGGTTCATCTGCATCATCATCTTCTTCAGCATGGTTGCCGTCGTCGTCTTGAGGTTCCTTTGCAGCAAAATTCTCATACAAGCTCAAAGCCTTTGTTCGGATGGTGTTCGTATCCAAGGCTATGTTCTTCTTCCGGCAGTCGGCAATCCACACAGCTATAGCACCTTCCATGCGTACGATCGT
>NC_090745.1:76413589-76426089 GCF_036898095.1 Palaemon carinicauda
TGCGTATCTTTATCAGCGCTTTTTTGTTATAAGCTAATTTTGAATAATTGCTACGAATCTTAAGACAGCTTAATTGATTATATTAGGTAAAATCATGTTTAATCGTCTTAAAAAACAGATACACATGTATTAGAATAAAAAACGTTTTACTTGTAATGATATTGACATGGGAACATAAACCCCGTTATCATTAAATTCATTTTATTCTTACTAATTGATAAAAAAGACACAAAAATAGAAGTATCATATTTATGCTTTATAGCCTAGACCTACTAACCTATTTTTGTAGCACCTAGTGCCTAATTATCACTCCAATCATACTAGCAAAATACCCTAATCGTATAATCTATCATTAACCAAGATATATTCTTTGCTTTACAGTCTATTTCACGTCATCACTAAGCATGTCTCATGTGATGAGAATGACACACAAGATTACAATAGACGGTCAAAGTACCTTATAATAATATTCTACACATTTTAATCCGACGAACACTGATGCGATACAAAGTAAAAGAAGACACTATTGAGAGTATGGCAAGATACTGATGTGCCGATGTATACCTCCATACCTATATGTAAAAATTACCGCTTATGAATGTAAATAAATAATATTATGATAATTTTGTACTGAATTTAAACCCGGTTACAATTAGGGAACCAGATAACAAATCAGATATAAAAAAGATATGCAAATAAGAACAAAATTATCAAATCGGATGAAGTTACGAGAAATATATATCACAAAAAATCTTTCCCGTCAAGACTAAAAACATTAACATCATCGAACCGACCTGCTTATTAAATCCAGAAACAAAATTGTGTAGAAAATTCTTAGTAAATGGATCTATCAAGGTGAACCCCGAACAACAAATATTACAAACGCACTCGATTAGCCTCAGCTGTCAGTGTTACCTCGACTCATTCATTAATCATGCCAGTTAAGTAACTTTCTATCAAGTCAACCCTCGAGAAACTCCCTTGTTCAAATACCATCTAGACAACAGTCATTCCATGACAGTGAAATAGAAAAAACGGAATAATACTACATATATATATATAAATATATATATATATATATATTATATATATATATATATATATATATATATATATATATATATATATATAATATATATATATATATATATATATATACGAATGTGCGCCACCTGTCAGTATGACTGCTAAATAATTAGATATACATAAACACAAATTCCAACCATTCCCACCCCTCCCCCTATCCTAACTACCCCACGGTAGTTTGCGCAATTCGTGGAAATATATATATATATATATATATATATATATATATATATATATATATATATATATATATGTATGTATATATATATATATATATACTATATATGTATGTATATATATATATATATATATATATATATATATATATATATATATATACTGTATATATATATATATATATATTATATATATATATATATATATATATATATATATTATTACTATCCAAGCTACAACCCGAATTGGAAAAGCAAGATGCTATAAGCCCAGGGGCTCCAATAGAGAAAAATAGCCCAGTGAGGAAAGGAAATAATGAAATAAATAACTGAAGAGAATAAATTAACAATAAATCATTCAAAAAAAGTAATGTTAAAAGAGATATGTCCTATATAAACTATTAGCAACGTCAAAAACAAATATGTCATATATAAATTATAAAAAGACTCATGTCCGCCTGGTCAACAAAAAAGCATTTGCTCCAACTTTGAACTTTTGAAGTTCTACTGATTCAACAACCCGATTAGGAAGATCATTCCACAACTTGGTAACAGCTGGAATAAAACATCTAGAGTACTGCGTAGTATTGAGTCTTATGATGGAGAAGGCCTGGCTATTAGAATTAACTGCCTGCCTAGTATTGCGAAAAGGATAGAATTGTCCAGGGAGATCTGAATGTAAAGGATGGTCAGAGTTATGAAAAATCTTATGCAACATGCATAATGAACTAATTGAACGACGGTGCCAGAGATTAATATCTAGATCAGGAATAAGAAATTTAATAGACCGTAAGTTTCTGTCCAACAAATTAAGATGAGAATCAGGAGCTGAACACCAGACAGGAGAACAATACTCAAAACAAGGTAGAATAAAAGAATTAAAACACTTCTTCAGAATAGATTGATCACCGAATATCTCAAAAGACTTTCTCAATAAGCCAATTTTTTGTGCAATTGAAGAAGACACAGACCTTATATGTTTCTCAAAAGTAAATTTGCTGTCGAGAATCACACCTAAACTTTTGAAAGAGTCATACAAATTTAAAGAAACATTATCAATACTGAGATCCGGATGTTGAGGAGCCACCGTCCTTGACCTACTTACAAACATACTTTGAGTTTTGTTAGGATTCAACTTCATACCCCATAATTTGCACCATGCACTAATTTTAGCTAAATCTCTATTAAGGGATTCACCAACCCCATATCTACATTCAGGGTATGGAATTGATGCAAAGAGAGTAGCATCATCTGCATATGCAACAAGCTTATTTTCTAGGCCAAACCACATGTCTTGTGTATATAGTATGAAAAGTAATGGGCCAAGAACACTACCCTGTGGAACACCGGATATCACATTCCTATACTCACTATGGTGCCCATCAACAACAGCACTTTGAGATCTACTACTTAAAAAATCAATAATAATGATAAGAAACGACCCAACCACTCCCAACTGTTTCAGTTTGAAAACAAGGGCCTCATGATTAACACGGTCAAAGGCAGCACTAAAATCAAGGCCAATCATTACGAACTTCCCAACCACAATCAAGGGATTTCTGTACTGCATTGGAGATTGTAAGAAGGGCATCACATGCTCCAAGGCCTTTACGAAAACCAAATTGCAAACTAGGGAGTAGATGATTACCTTCAGCAAACCTATTAAGACGTTTTGCCAGAGGACGTTCAAAAACTTTAGATAATATGGGAGTTATGGAAATTGGGCGGTAATCAGTGGGACTTGAGCTACCACAAACACATTTACATAGAGGAGTAACATTACCAATTCTCCAACAAGTGCTAAAAGCTCCTCTTCTTGCTAACTTGCACAAAATAACAGATAACTTTGGAGCTAAGAAATCTGCTGTCTTTATAAAAAACAAAGGAAAAATACCATTTGGGTCTACACCTCCATAAGCATCAAGGTCCGTCAACAGAGCTTTAATCTCACGAGATCGAAAAGCTAAACAAGTTAGTTTAGCCTCAGGAAAACAGGAATGAGGAAGTTCAAGTTTTTCATTACTCTGTTTACTGTCAAAAACATCAGCCAAAAGGGTTGCCTTTTCCTTTGGACAGTGAGTGACTGAGCCATCTGGTTTAAGTAAAGGAGGAACTGTTGCATCTACACCAAAGAGTGCAGATTTAAGGGTAGACCACCATTTATGTTCCTGAGTTGTACCAGAGAGGGTTTCTTTTATGATTAAATTGTACTCCTTCTCAGTTGAGGCATAAACTCTCTGAGCAAAAGCTCGAAGCTGAGTATAGTTGTTCCAGGTCAAATCTGATCTGTTACCCTTCCAAAGGTGATAGGCCTCCTGCTTCTCCAAATAAGCACGTCTACAATCATCATTGAACCACGGTTTGTCCTTCATTCGGTACCTTAGCACACGAGAAGGGATACACCTATCAATTATGTTGACTAGATTTTCATTCAAAGGGACAACAGGATCTACACTATTATATAACTGTGACCAATTCAAGCACAAAAGATCATGCAAAATCCCATTCCAGTCTGCTTGGGATTTCATATAAATTTTACAGGAATATGATATATCAGGGACAGGCTGCTCAGTCTTTACTAATAATGAAATCATGGCATGATCAGAAGTCCCGACTGGAGAACCAACCTTACTAGTTATAACGCCAGGGGAGTCAGTGTATACGAGGTCCAAGCAATTACCAGACCTGTGAGTAGCTTCATTTATGATTTGCTCACAGCCTGATTCAGAGGCAAAGTCTAAAGCTCTTAAGCCATGGCGATCGGTAGGAGAGATAGAACTTAACCACTCCCTATGGTGAGCATTAAAATCACCAACAAAGACAAAAGAAGCCTTTCTATCATCTTCTTGTATCTTAGCCATAATGGTAAGAAGACAATCGAAGATAGAATCATCCATGTCTGGATTCCGGTAGATCGAACACAAATAAATGTTGTTATGCCTGCCACAAACTTTCATTACCTGAATCTCATGACATCCACATTGATAGCAGGACTTATGAGAAGCAGGGTACTCGGTCCTAATATACACCGCCATTCCCCTGGCCCTAGGAATGGCATCACGTTTCAGCATTATTGGCTTCTTAAAACCAGTTATAAGGAGCTCAGATGAGTGCCTTATATTATAAACCAAAGTTTCTGAGCACAAAAGAATATCATACTGTCTGGACGCAACTGTAAGGTCTTGGATATTTGCATGAAGACCACGAATATTGCAATACAGAAAACGACATTGACGAAATCTAGGACATACTGGTCCCGGATTTCGCTCAATGTCTCCAGACAGCATAAGAATTAATAGAAATAAAAAAGAGACATCATATTTAAAAACTAGATTAACAAGAATTATAACAAAAACAATATGTACAAAATAATAAAAAAGTGATTGATGATACCCATAGACTATAGTAAAAAGTCGGAAAAACTGGTCAACATGGAGGAGCCGATACACCATGCAAGGCTAAATACCCTCCAGGATACCCACTTCAACTGAAGGGAGGACAGTAAGGATGGTTTTGAGAAGAAAAAATCAGAAAAAGGAAAAGACAACCTCTTGATAAACCACCAGGCATCCATGGCCCTTCTATTAAGCCTGCCCAACACACCATTTCAAAAAAACAAGAGGAAGAAAAAAAAATAATAAGATAGAATAGTGTGCCCGAGTGTACCCTCAAGCAAGAGAACTCTAACCCAAGACAGTGGAAGACCATGGTACAGAGGCTATGGCACTACCCAAGACTAGAGAACAATGGTTTAATTTTGGAGTGTCCTTCTCCTAGAAGAGCTGCTTACCATAGCTAAAGAGTCTCTTCTACCCTTACCAAGAGGAAAGTACACTGAACAAATTGCAGTACAGTAATTAACCCCTTGGGTGAAGAAGTGTTAAGTATCTCATTGTTGTCAGATGTATGAGGAAACACGAGAATATGTAAAGAATAGGCCAGACTATCCTGTGTAAGTGTAGGCAAAGAAAAAATAAGCCGTGACTGGAGAGAGGGATCCAATGCATTACTGTCTGGCCAGTCAAAGGATCCAATACCTCTCTAGTGGTAGTATCTCAACGGGCGGCTGGTGCCCTGGCCAACCTACTACCTCACAAATATATATATATATATATATATATATATATATATATATATATATATATATATATATATATATATATATTTATATATATATATATATATATATATATATAAATATATGTATATAAATACAAATATATATATATGAGAATATATATATATATATATATATATATATATATAGTATAAATATATTGTTATATATATATATATATATATATATATATATATATATATATATATAGTATAAATATATTGTTTATATATATATATATATATATATATATATATATATATATATATATATATATATATATATATATTTATATATAAATACAGTATATATATACTGTATACTATAAATATATATATATATATATATATATATATATATATATATATATATATACATATATATATATATATATATATATATATATATATATATATATATATACACACACATAAATATATATATATATATATATATATATATATATATATATATATATATATATATATATATATATATATATATATGGCTCAAGCCAATAAATATATATATATATATATATATATGTATATATATATATATAATATATATATATATATATATATATATATATATATATATATATATATATATATGTGTGTGTGTATGTATAGTGCAAGCATGAACACTTATTCACAAGTAATACAGAATAGATTACCTTATACGTGGATAAAATTGTATCATTATTATTATTATTATTATTATTATTATTATTATTATTATTATTATTATTATTATTAATATGTTCTATAAACTAGTTTGAACAGCAAGATGCTAGAATTTCAAAAGCCACAATAGGGAAAAATTCAGAGTAAGAAAAGGAAATAAAAAATAGATAAACTACATATGAGAAGTGGTAATAAGAAATAAGGAATGTAGTAAGATTACTAAGAACGTTTAAATAGTTATGTCATAAATAAACTGCACGTGTGAAGTTCCGGAGCTCCATCGAATCAACTGCCCTGCTAGATAGACCATTCCACAATCAGATCTCATGTGGGATAAAACTTCTGTAATACTGTCTAGTGTTTAGCCCACGGAGGTTAAATGGGCGTGCCTAATGATGAGAAGGAAAGACTGTTAGATTTAATTACATTCGTTATATTTACGTCCCGGATGGTACAGTCTGAGAGGGTCTAAATGCAAAAGAAGGTCGATTTTCTTTTCCTTATCTTACTTGGCCATCTGTAGGGTAATTTGAACCTCACATCGTACATAAGAAAGTACATTTAAAAGTGTAAAGCTGTCAATGCCATTTATTGAAGTCTAATTTCCATAATTGTCAATACAAAAACTCTGTGAATAGCAATAGCAAGGGTACTGAAAAAGAAGTACGTAATTTCTTGATAACAATTGAAAAAAATTAAAGAAGAAAATTCAGCAATAGACGTTCGTTAATAAAAATACAGTAACGGTCACGCTTCTAATTTAATGACTATAGACGGAGTTAAGATTTTAGAGCATAGATTTCCTTCCTGAATCCGGTTAAGTGTATTCAAGGACTCGAACCACCTCTAAAAAAAAAACGGTAAAATCCCATACATAGATAAGGAGCACAGCAGAGATACAGTATGATAAAAAATTAGTACTTAAAAAAGGCTCACATGAAAAGTCTACTAGAAGAAAGTGAAATACGTAAATAGTCCAGTATCAGCATTCATTAATAATTCCTGATATCTGGATATATAGCCTATAGATTACACATACATTTATACCGTGTGTGTATGTGCGTGTATATATATATATATATATATATATATATATATATATATATATATATATATATATATATATATATATATAGCCTAGGCAGAACCACTCAAAGAAAATAGCTTCTGACCGGCTGGGAATCGAACACTGTCCCAAGAAACTTGTTATGACAGTGACATATCACTTAGCAACGATGCAAGATAAAAGTCAATGACAATTTTTCTGTACTCATGCATGTCGATTTAAGGATTTTCGTACTTACATTTGAAATCAACACATCTTCACCACCGGAGCTGATTGGTATTTTTGTACATTTGCATAATGATATATTTTGCACACTTGGACGTTTTTATTTTTTTCTTTTTTTTTTCATATTCAAATAAGCCATACATTTTAATACATTCATGTCAGGATTTTCTTATCCACCTCGGTATCAGAGTCCCAGGCGTAACCACTCAAAGACAATAGCTTCTGGCAGGGTTTGATTCCCGGCCTGACAGAAGCTAACTTTGCTGTTTTTTTTTTTGCTCCTTTTTCCATTATCAAAGATATTTCTCCTTTTACAAACCTATTTTTGCCTCATGAGAATATCTGTCTGACATTTCCTAGGGTAAACTTTTAGTCTCAATTACATAATCCCCTTTTTTACGTTCCACTTCAAAAGCTAAAAATGGTATGGTCTAGTTACTAGTGGAGGTCGCAAACCCTTTAATGTTTCATACATACTGTTACGATGATATCATTCAAAAATCTGAATTACATTCGAATATCGGTTGAATCTTATTGAGAAAATTACGCTACGCATTTTGGATACACCTAGACCGATATCGAGAAATATGGGAAGGAAAGGTGAGACTGAAATAAGTCACCAACTCTTCGTATGTTTCCTAAGGAACCAATCAAATATTTAAGAAACCCCAAACGCATGACTTAAAGTATGAACTATTTGGCAATGAGTGTATATGTTGGTTACTTGCCCGAATTACGTTTGAATTAACAAAACCTTTGGAATTATTAATTCTTTCATTATTTCTCATCTTCAATGTATGCATGTGCTCTCATAACAAAGATGGTGTGCAAAGACTAATAAACTGAAATAACATATAGCAATCAATGTACTTACCAAACTAAAATAAAGAAAAAATATATGGTTAATGATAATAAAAAGGTTTCACTAAAATTTATATTTTAGTTTTAATATTTTTCTTTCCCCCTATTATTAGATTTGTAGACTTGTATCTGGTGACAGACATCTACATGACTCAGGTGTGGAAGACCAAAACAGGATTCTAATTATCATGACAAAACGTATGATTTAATTAATCCCTCAATACCATCACTGGTTTATTGATGGGACTTTTTAAGTAGCATATCCAGGTATCTTTTACCAGCTTTTTATAGTTCATGGGTATGGATTGCCAAACAAATCAAATGGATACTTACCGCAATATGCCACATTTAGACTTTCTCCGAGGTTAAACTTTTAAAGAGTTTTGCATTTTTTAATTCCTCGCATTATTTTTTTAATTTAATTCATGATGAAACTAAATAAATAATTCATCTCATGTTTTTCCTTTAAGTTTGTTTTTACCTTTTCATAATTCTTTAGTATATATGTCACTTCACAGGTATCGCTCTAAAGTTATATCTCCTAAATACACAATCGCTATTAACAAGCCTTCAAATAAAAATCGTTCTAAGAAGAACTGCTCTAGAGACTCAGAGAGAGAGAGAGAGAGAGAGAGAGAGAGAGAGAGAGAGAGAGAGAGAGAGAGAGAGAGAGAGAGAGAGAGAGAGACAGAGAGATTTTTATTTCTACATTTCTAACATAAAAAATCTCTGATTCAAGTTTATCTCGCAAGGAATTTCTTGAAGGACAATTCCAGCAGTACCTTATTAATTTATTCACCCATTTCTCTATGAGAAGACCTATGGACGACAGAGCTATAGCTCTCCAAGGTGATATCAGTCGAGCAACTGTATTTTTCGGTAGACGATCATTAGCCAGTAATGAAATGCAAACTTAGGCAATTAAAGTTCTTTGAAATATCTCACGAGGGAAAAAAGTGATGAGGCATACACATGTACATGTGAAAGAGTTGAAGGTTTAATTTTCAATACAATATTTGTATACCTTTCCAGTTCAACCTGCTTTAAAGGGGGACGATTATTATGAAGAATATATATATATATATATATATATATATATATATATATATATATATATGTATATATATATATATATATATATATATATATATATATATATATATATATATATATATGTGTGTGTGTGTGTGTGTGTGTGTGTGCGTGTGTGTGTGTATAAACTATGTATAGTTATAGCATACATTTACACATTATATAACATTATATACATATATGTATACATGAGCATAGATTATACCTGTTAAAACTACTTCCTTGAAGTTGGGTTATTTAGTTAAGCCTATGCCTACTGCCAATAACTGTGGTTGACGAGTGCAAGGGAATACGATCATAAAAAAACCCTCTGCCAAATACAGTATCATGACTGATGCTTTCAGATATATGGATGCATCATGGTTAATAGACAAGGGGTACATCATAGGGTTCACCACTGCTGTCAAACACACCAGTGAAAGAATGGAAAATGAGAGCAAGTACTTTGAATGTCGGTACTACGCGGATGCACAAGTTAATGTGCGGATGCACCGGTTAGGTAATAATTGAGAAGAGGGTGAATGCAACTAACTTTATTTCAATGGAGCAAGAGTTTAAATAGAACCTGTTCAAAGGAGGAGCGTCTCAAATATTCAATCATAATGGTGTAAGAACATACAGGCTTAAAATGTTTATGATGTGAGGAGTGAGCGATACCGATAAAAAAACAAAGAAAAAAAAAAAAACAAGGAATACCGTTAAAGTGTAAGAGCATCGTGCGTGATAAACGCCCTTATGGGAAGCCACTTCACCACCTTCAAGATCTCCATCAACCCCTCCACTCCTCACTAAGTAGATAAACTATTCAACATCAACCAAAGTAAATGTGAATGCGTTAAGACAGAGACGCTCACCACGTGACGTGCTAGAGCACCGACAAAGCCATCCACCACCCACGTATACCACACCTCGCTTGCGCCTCAACCAAATGACCTCCCTAGCGTCTTACTGACACCCATCGGCCGCAGTTATGGTAATAACACTCCAATCTCTGGGGTTGCTGCGAAGAAATATGCAAATTGTTGTCAACGGTCAACAAAAGTATATGAATGTCATCGCTTCCGTTGGTGCCCTTCCCGGTCACTAATCTTTTCTTTTTACATGTTGCAAGTACGTGCATGCAATTTTTGGTAGGCACAGGTGCTTGCTGTCCTCTCCTGCCAAAGCCACTCCCCAGGATACGACGCAGTCTATAAAAGTCTACATACGTCTGCCTGGTAGCTGCCAACAGATCTGTGATGTACCCCAGAGTTATGAAAACCTCACATTATTGTTCAGAAACGACAAATATATTGGGAAGTTTCACATTGCTGATATAACATTGCCAATCATTAGTGCTGATTTCCTCTCACATTTCCACCTCCTGGTTGATGTAGCTCACCAACGGGTAGTCAACACGGATTCTTACTACCCGGCACCTCTCCATCCAGCCCCCTCAGACCTCGCTCTCCACATGAGTGCACCCACAGATGCCTACACCAACCTCCTCACATTGCACCTGGATTTTTTCCATCTAGAACTTTGTCAAACACCATACCAAGACGACAGGGCCCCCTTATTTGTTAGATTCAGGCCTCTGACATCGGATTATATGGCAGACACTATTCAAATGTTCACGTAAATGGAGGAATTTTTTATTTCTTATTTTATCACTCGTTTTTCTCTGCCCTATTAATAGACCATCTCGTCATTTCAGGCTGGCACAAGCAGTATTATGTTTGAATTTCTGTGACATTCTTGCTTGCAAGTTGCTGTATAAAATCTTGATGACTGTTTAATAAAGTTTAGTGTCTTTCATCTTGTCCCTCAGTTATCACCTAACTGGCTGCTATGGAGGAGGAAGAAGAAGAGCAGAGTAAACAAAGGTCAACAATTTGCGTGCTCCCTTTTTTTGATATTTTCTGTGAACCAGGACAATATGAACGACTAAGGTAATGTCATAAAGTCTTTAAAGTATCAAGGATAGCATAAGAAGTGAACTTTACTTAGTGACAGTGAAATTTCATGTAGACAGGTAAAGGAAATCTACAATTTCCTAGCCTGGCTGGGGAGGGCATAATCCTCAGACCATGGCTGTGACATAAGAGTAGTGAGGTGTAGTGTGTTCTAACGAAGTGAAAATTATTTTGTTTTATACTCCACCCATTAAGAGAAAAGACTCGTCGGTGTGATTTTTTCAGGAAAACAAAGCGTGAGTGATGTTGATGATGTAATTTTTGAAAAGCTGAGAATTGATATCGAAGATTTGATTGGTCTTCAAGACATGCGAGGTAATAAAGTGATCTTGAAGTTCCTGAATCAGTATGTGTATGAATCGTTTCTAAATAAATATGATGAAAAAGTTATTTGTTTACCTAATGGACTAGAAGTGAAAGTGGCTAATTTTAGCAATGTATTTACATTTGTTTCGATAAGGTACGCTCCATTTGATATGGAAAACAGTGTATTGAGTGATGTATTGAGCTCGTACGGGAAAGTTATTGGAATACATGATAATACCAACACTCATGGTAGACGAAAAGGACGGCTAAAATGGAAATCAAGAAAAACATCCCATCGGCGCTCTCTATAGGCGGATATAATATAAATTTCATGCACAACGGCCAGAAAAGGCCATGTCTCAAATGTGGCAGTGAGAATCATTTTGCAGTAGATTGCTCCTTAGACAGAATTGTGAATATTTTTGACCATAAGAAGGATTTTCCTAGTTTACCGAAACCACAAGGTAATGAAGCAAAAGGGAACGAACAGACTATAGAGAAGGAAATGCAGGAATCGATAAGTGAGGATACACCATATAGTAATGATGTTCAGAATATCGAGAGTACAGTAGTGGAAAATGGAAATAACGAAAAACTTATTCCAGCAGAAAGGAAGGACATTGAGCTTGCAGATAGTGAAGAAATCCAAATCTGCGAAGAAAAGGATTCAAAGAACAATGAGGTGATGATATTTACCGATGAGAAGGTAAACAGTATACCAAGTTGGGGAGTGCCTGAAATGGTGGTTACACATGAAACTACACTTGATAAGAGCAATACTATTACGACGATTGCCGACGTACATCAAGACGACAGACAACTGGACCTTGACTTAGGATATGAAATTGATCAAGATGGAAAACGGGAAGGAGGAGGTCAAACTGAATCAGATTGTATTGAAGATAGATCTATGGAGACTGATGGGAATAT
>NC_090745.1:76431089-76468589 GCF_036898095.1 Palaemon carinicauda
GGTTTATTGATGGGACTTTTACAGTAGTGTATCCAGGTATCTTTTACTAGCTTTTTACAGTTTAAAGGTATGAATTGCCAAACAAATCAAATAGATACTTACCGCAATATGCCACATTTAGACTTTCTCCGAGATTAAACTTTTAAAGATTTAATCTGGGTTTTATTTTTGTATATAGATTTGCATTTTGTTTTTGTTTTTGTTATTTGGTTATTATTCAATTTTTTTCTATTTTAATTTATGATCGAACTAGATTATTAATTTATCTCATGATTTTCCTTTATGTTTTTTTTTACCTCTTCATAATTTTTTTGCATATTTGTCGTTTCACAGGAATCGCTCTAAAGTCATATCGCTTAAATAGAAAATAGCTATTAACAAGCATTCAAATAAAAATCGCTCTAAGAAAAAGTGCTCTAGAGACTCTCAGAGAGAGAGAGAGAGAGAGAGAGAGAGAGAGAGAGAGATTTCTACATTTCTAACATAAAGAATCTCTGATTCAAGTTTATCTCGCAAGGAATTTCTTGAAGGACAATTCGAGCAGTACCTTTATTAATTTATTCACCCATTTCTCATAGAGAAGACCTATGGACGACAGAGCTATAGCTCTCCAAGGTGATATCAGTCGAGCAACTGTATTTTTCGGTAGACGATCATTAGCCAGTAATGAAATGCAAACTTAGGCAACTAAAGTTCTTTGAAATATCTCACGAGGGAAAAAAGTGATGAGACGTACACATGTACATGTGAAAGAGTTGAAGGTTTAATTTTCAATTTAATATTTGTATACTTTTCCAGTTCAACTTGCTTCAAAGGGGGACGATTATTACGAAGATATATATATATATATATATATATATATATATATATATATATATATATATATATATATATATATATATATATATGTGTGTGTGTGTGTGTGCGTGTGTGCGTGTGCGTGTGTGTGTATAAACTATGTATAGTTATAGCATACATTTACACATTATATAATATTATATACATATCTGTATACATGAGCATAGATTATACCTGTTAAAACTACTTCCTTGAAGTTGGGTTATTTAGTTAAGCCTATGCCCACTGCCAATAACTGGTTGACGCGTGCAAGGGAATACGATCATAAAAAAACATTCTGCCAAATACAGTATCATGACTGATGCTTTCAGATATATGGATGCATCATGGTTAATAGACAAGGGGTACATCATAGGGTTCACCACTGCTGTCAAACACACCAGTGAAAGAATGGAAAATGAGAGCAAGTACTTTGAATGTCGGTACTACGCGGATGCACAAGTTAATGTGTGGATGCACCGGTTAGGTAATAATTGAGAAGAGGGTGAATGCAACTAACTTTATTTCAATGGAGCAAGAGTTTAAATAGAACCTGTTCAAAGGAGGAGCGTCTCAAATATTCAATCATAATGGTGTAAGAACATACAGGCTTAAAATGTTTATGATGTGAGGAGTGAGCGATACCAATTAAAAAAAAAGAAAAAAAAAAAAAAAAAAACAAGGAATACCCGTAAAGTGTAAGAGCATCGTGCGTGATAAACGTCCTTATGGGAAGCCACTTCACCACCTTCAAGTTCTCCATCAACCCCTCCACTCCTCACTAAGTAGATAAACTATTCAACATCAACCAAAGTAAATGTGAATGCCTTAGGACAGAGACGCTCACCACGTGACGTGCTAGAGCACCGACAAAGCCACCCACCACCCATGTATACCCCACCTCGCTTGCGCCTCAACCAAATGACCTCCCTAGCGTCTTACTGACACCCATCGGCCGCAGTTATGGTAATAACACTCCGATCTCTGGGGTTGCTGCGAAGAAATATGCAAATAGTTATCAACGGTCAATAAAAGTATATGAAGGCCATCGCTTCCGTTGGTGCCCTTCGCTGTCACTAATCTTTTCTTTTTACATGTTGCAAGTACGTGCATGCAATTTTTGGTAGGCACAGGTGCTTGCCGTCCTCTCCTGCCAAAGCCACTCCCCAGGATACGATGCAGTCTATAAAAGTCTACATACGTCTGCCTGGTAGCTGCCAACCGATCTCTGATATGCCCCAGAGTTATGAAAACTTCACATTATTGTTCAGAAACGACAAATATATTGGGAAGTTTCACATTGCTGATATAACATTGCCAATCATTAGTGCTGATTTCCTCTCACATTTCCACCTCCTGGTTGATGTAGCTCACCAACGGGTAGTCAACACGGATTCTTACTCCCCGACACCTCTCCATCCAGCCCCCTCAGACCTCGCTCTCCACATCAGTGCACCCACAGATGCCTACACCAACCTCCTCACATTGTACCTGGATTTTTTCCATCTAGAACTTTGTCAAACACCATACCAAGACGACAGGGCCCCCTTATTCGTTAGATTCAGGCCTCTGACATCGGATTATATGGCAGACACTATTCAAAAGTTCACGTAAATGGAGGAATTTTTTATTTCTTATTTTATCACTCGTTCTTCTCTGCCCTATTAATAGACCATCTCGTCATTTCAGGCTGGCACAAGCAGTATTATGTTTGAATTTCTGTGACATTCTTGCTCGCAAGTTGCTGTATAAAATTTTGATGACTGTTTAATAAAGTTCATCTTATCTCTCAGTTATCACCTAACTGGCTGCTATGGAGGAGGAAGAAGAAGAGCAGAGTAAACAAAGGTCAACAATTTGCGTGCTCCCTTTTTTTGATATTTTTTGTGAACCAGGACAATATGAACGACTAAGGTAATGTCATAAAGTCTTTAAAGTATCAAGGATAGCATAAGAAGTGAACTTTACTTAGTGACAGTGAAATTTAGTGTAGACAGGTAAAGGAAATCTACAATTTCCTAGCCTGGCTGGGGAGGCCATAATCCTCAGACCATGGCTGTGACATAAGAGTAGTGAGGTGTAGTGTGTTCTAACGAAGTGAAAATTATTTTGTTTTACACTCCACCCATTAAGAGAAAAGACTCGTCGGTGTGATTTTTTCAGGAAAACCAAGCGTGAGTGATGATGATGATGTAATTTTTGAAAAGCTGAGAATTGATATCGAAGATTTGATTGGTCTTCAAGAAATGCAAGGTAATAAAGTGATCTTGAATTTCCTGAATCAGTATGTGTATAAAATTTTTCTAAATAAATATGATGAAAAAGTTATTTGTTTACCTAATGGACTAGAAAAGAAAGTGGCTAATTTTAGCAATATATTTACATTTGTTTCGATAAGGTACGCTCCATTTGATATGGAAAACAGTGTATTGAGTGATGTATTGAGCTCGTACGGGAAAGTTATTGGAATACATGATAATACCAACACTCATGGTAGACGAAAAGGACTTTTGAACGGAATATGGACGGCTAAAATGGAAATCAAGAAAAACATCCCATCGTCGCTCTCTATAGGCGGATATAATATAAATTTCATGAACAACGGCCAGAAAAGGCCATGTCTCAAATGTGGCAGTGAGAATCATTTTGCAGTAGATTGCTGCTTAGACAAAATTGTGAATATTTTCAACATAAGAAGGATTTTCCTAGTTTACCGAAACCACAAGGTAATGAAGCAAAAGGGAGCAAACAGACTATACAGAAGGGAATGCAGGAATCGATAAGTGAGGATACACCATATAGTAATGATGTTCAGAATATCGAGAGTACAGTAGTGGAAAATGGAAATAACGAAAAACTTATTCCAGCAGAAAGGAAGGACATTGAGCTTGCAGATAGTGAAGAAATCCAAATCTGCGAAGAAAAGGATTCAAAGAACGATGAGGCGATGATATTTACCGATGAGAAGGTAAACAGTATACCAAGTTGGGGAGTGCCTGAAATGGTGGTTACACATGAAACTACACTTGATAAGAGCAATACTATTACGACGATTGCCGACGTACATCAAGACGACAGACAACTGGACCTTGACTTAGGATATGAAATTGATCAAGATGGAAAACGGGAAGGAGGAGGTCAAACTGAAGCAGATTGTATTGAAGATAGATCTATGGAGACTGATGGGAATATGTAAAGTGCGCGTGAAAACGGAATATGGAAAATGACGTAAAATTAGAATCTCAAAACAGAAAATAGGGACACAAAAATCTTCAACATCTGAAGACAACAATGATGAAGAAAACTGAAAAAAATTACGAGACCAGATGAGGAAAAAGGTAGAATTTTCCTAATTTTACCCCTTCAAACTCTTAATTGGCTGTTTAAATGTGAATGGCATTGTATTGTGTTTTTGTTTATAAGCTCAGAATTACTGACACAACACAAACCTCCCCATTTTTCACCATACATATTATAATTGCTGTTATTATTATTATTATTATTATTATTATTATTATTATTATTATTATGTTTATAAGTGTCTGTGAGTGGTTTTGGTGTATGGTTGTTTGGGCGCACTGTTGTATTGGGATTGTTATACGTGGGTAGTGTTTCGTTTAAAGAAAAAAACGGCAAGGATAACGTAGCAGAGGTGAGGTGTGTTCCTGGAGAAGGCAGAAGGGGGCAGCAGTTCTGGAGAGTTCATATCAGTCACCTCCGTTGCTGTGCTCTAGTAACCCTTTCAACTAATATATTAAAGAGAAAACTCAACGTGTTGTCTCACTTTTACCACAAGCTATCTAGGCGTTATGGAGGGTGTTAAATTCGACCTGAAGCTGATTCCGGAGTATGACGGCAGCGGCGCTAAGTCAGTGGTGGAGTGGCTGGAAAAACTGGAACTAGTGTGCAACTTCCAAGGGGTCAATGACGTGGCGAGCGTGATTCCACTGCGCCTCACCGGCAGCGCCTTCGCTGTCTACCTGCAGTTGGCACCGTGTTGAGAGTTGATGAGCATGACTTCAGTGTCACCTACAATCCTGAGACTAACCGCTGGACCGCAGCTTGGAAGTGGGCAGATAACAAGGAGCCGAGTGTTTTACAGAATAAAGTGGAAACCTACCCCATTCCTCAAGAGGCAAGGCATCTATATGAAGAGGAACTCTAGGGATGGATAAAGGATGGATGGTTAGTGCCGTATGACGAGACCAAGTATGGTAAAGCTAAAGGCCTGATTCCACTCATGCCAGTCATGCAGCACAACAAAGCAAAGGTGCGCCCTGTGATGGACTTTAGGGAGCTAAACACCCACATCGAAGCCCTCACTGCAGAAAGTGATGTGTGTGCAGAAAGGCTGTGGGAGTGGAGGAGGCAAGGAGTGAATATGTCTGTGATAGACCTTGCCAAGGCCTTCCTGCAAATTAGGATTCACCCATCCCTGTGGCCTTATCAGATAGTTTGCTTCAAGGGCCAAAAGTACTGCCTGACTCAGTTGGGTTTTGGTCTTAATGTGGCACCATTAATAATGAGGGCAGTCTTGAGCTGTGTCCTCGCTCAGGACCCGGTAGTGAAGAGAGGAACATCATTCTACATTGATGACATTTTTGTCAATGAAGATCTTGTTAAGGCCACCCACGTGAAAGCACATCTGCACAGCTTCGGGCTAATGAGTAAACCACCCGAACGTCTTGTTGATGGGGCACGAGTGCTAGGCCTAAGGGTCTGGGGGGAGCATGGAGGACTATTCTGGAGAAGAGATAACGAGGTGATGGAAGTACCTAAGGACCTTACGCGAAAGTCTATTTTTTTCCTACTGTGGCAAGCTGGTGGGTCACTACCCTGTGTGTGGTTCGCTGCAGGTGGCAACGGCATTTGTCAAGAGGAAAGCCAATGAAGTAACACAGGGATGGGACGATGTCATCAAAGATGGAGAAATAAGAGCACTTCTGGAGGAAGTTGTTGAAAAAGTCAGAGAAAGTGACCCCGTGAGAGGCCGGTGGAGTGCCAGCGGTAGCAAGGCCAAGGTTTGGGTGGACGCCAGCTCCATAGCACTCGGTGTTGCGGTGGAATTCAATGGGAGCATTGTTGAAGAGGCTAGTTGGCTACGAAAAAAGGATTCGTGCCACATAAACATGGCAGAGTTAGACGCTGTTATAAAAGGACTAAACCTTGCGTTGTCCTGGGGGTCAAGGAAGTGGAAGTGATCACGGATTCGTTAACAGTACATCCTTGGATCTCAGATGCCATCTCGGGGGAAGGTAAACTTAAGACAAAGGCGGCAAGTGAGATGCTTATTAGGAGGCGAATTGGGATAGTTCTCTCCTTGATAGAGGAATGCGGCCTGCAGCTGTCCGTATCTCTCGTACTGTCTATGAACAATAAGGCAGACAGCTTAACGCATGTGCCTCAGCGCTGGTTGAGACCTCCCGCCACCCACTCCAAGGATGAACATGTGTGTGCCGCCAGCACCAGTGCAACCGACATCGACAAGATCACAGAGATCCACCATGCAACGGGTCATCCAGGCGTCAAGCGTACACTGTATTTTGTGAAGAGAGTAAATCCTGCAGTTACCAGGCAGCAGGCTCAGGCAGTCGTCGCCAATTGTGAGATATGTTAGTCCATTGACCCTGCACCGACAAAGTGGCGAAAAGGAGGCCTGAGCGCTGAGAAAGTGTGGCAAAGGCTAGGGATGGACATTACTCATTATGGGGGCCAGCACTACCTAACACTCATAGACTGCGGGCCATTACGTTTTGCCGTCTGGCACCGCCTGAGGCTCCAGACCAGCGAGAGCGTCATCAAATAGCTGGAGGCAGTGTTCTGTGAACGTGGGGCACCTGAAGAATTACTGACTGATAACGACACTGCTTTCCGCTGCAGATTGTTTGCTGATTTTGCAAAGAAGTGGCCCATCTGGCTTTGTTTCCGGTGTGCTCATGTTCTGTCTGGTAACGGCGTGGTTGAGAGATGCCATCGCACAGTAAAGGTCATTGCTGCAAGAAAAGACTGTTCTGTGGAAGAGGCAGTTTACCTATACAACTTGAGGCCTCAGGATGATCGCACACCGTCAACAGCACCAGTGAGTTTGTTATACTAATATCCAGTAACGGTCCGCATAGTGGATCAGGATTCCCATGAAGAGAGCGAACCAGAGATTGATGGCCCTTACCAAGTGAGAGACGAAGTGTGGGTAGAGCCACACAATGCACCGTTCCATGAGCGACACAGAAGAGGCATGGTAACAAAAGTAATATCCTACCAGGCCGTAGAAGTCGATGAAGTTCCCCGCCATGTGAAGGACCTGCATCGATGCACCTCCAGGGAAGTAGAAGCTATAACGACGGCCGACGAAACGGACAAGGAGATTTACATTGGAGTAATACCCCGGACTGCTGACAAGGAAGAAGGGTTATCTGGCGCAAGTGATGAGTCGGACAATGATGAACCAGAATGGACGCTGCCGCGGCGGTCATCAAGGATCAGAAAAGCTCGCACATGTACTGTATGTGAACAAGAGTCGGGGGCAAGGGATGTATTTTCTAAGTGTGAATGTGATTCAGTGGGAAGTGTTGTATTGTGTTTTTGTTTATAAGCTCAGAATTACTGACACGACATAAACCTCCCCATTTTTCACCGTACATACTATAATTGTTATTATTATTATTATTATTATTATTATTATTATTATTATCATTATTATTATTATTGTTGTGTTTATGTTTATAAGTGTCTGTGAGTGGTTTTGGTGTATGGTTGTTTGGGCGCACTGTTGTATTGGGATTGTTATACGTAGGTAGTGTTTCGTTTAAAGAAAAAAACGGCAAGGATAACGTAGCGGAGGTGAGGTGTGTTCCTGGAGAAGGCAGAAGGGGGCAGTAGTCCTGGAGAGTTCATACCAGTCACCGCCGTTGCTGTGCTCTTGTAACCCTTTTAGCTAATATATTAAAGAGAAAACTCAACGTGTTGTCTCACTTTTACCACAAATGGATTAAATGATGTGGGTAAACAAATGAAGCTGTTATCCTTGTCTAGGTATTATGATATAGATGTTTGGTTACTGCAAGAACAAAATGTGAAGGATGTAAAGGATTTGAGTTTTTTCATTAATTATTTTGATGTTTTGTTAAATCCAAGTAATAATCTTAAAGGAGGCACAGCAGTTTATACAACTGAATTTAAATCTTTGTCTGTTATTAGCAAGGAAATGGATACGGAGGGACAGATAATAGGAGCTAAAATATCTTTCTTAAATCATGAGATCCCAATTGTGAATATCTACAGTATGCTCCTTCAGGTACAGATAAAAAAAAAGAAAGAGGGGATTTTTGGGGAAATAAAATGTTATATTATTTTCGTAAAACGTTAAAAATGTAGTTTTTGGTGGGAATTTTAATTCTGTTACATCTGACGGAGATGTTAGTACGGGGAAAGATAATTTAGTGCCAAAATCCTTGCAGGCTTGCATAAAAGATGTTGGATTGAAAGATGTAGCTCACACGTCTAAAGGTATTCCACAATATACTTACTTAAGAAAAGGTTATGGTTCTAGGATAGATCGCCTCTATACTAAAGAGCTGCTCCATATTGTGATATGTACCGAAACAGTACCTGTGGCCTTTTCTGATCATTGTATGGTATTAGCAAAATTCAGGACAGGAGATGTGCAAAAAGGGAAAGGATTATGGAAACTGAATGCATCTTTACTGGAAACAGAAGGGATAGGTGAAAATTTTGAAAGGATTTGGAGTCATTTAAAACTTGAAATTTTTTTTTTTAAATGTAACTGAAAGGTGGGAATTTGCAAAAAAGGAATGCAATATGTTCTTCATCAAAGTTGCAACTATGGTATCAAAAGAAAAATATGGCTTAATCAATTTATTACAATATCGATCAGAATATTTATATGGATTATGAAATGTTGAAAATGATAAATATGATGGAATTAATGCCTTGAAAAATAAAACAAATGGTCTTCAAAATGAACTTTGTGAAGGAGTTAAAGTAAAAGCAAATCTAAAAGATCGAGTAGAAGGGGAAAATTGTCATTACACTTGCTTGGGAAAGAGAAACTGCGTAAAGGTTATAACCTGTTAAGGAAGATAAAAGAGATGAGTGGAAATATGCTATTAGATACAAGTGCTGTTCTTATGTTTCTTAAAGATAATTTTAAAGTGATGTATGAATTTATTGAGGGAGATCATGAAGAACAATCATATTTTCTTGAGAAATGCAATAAAAATATAGATAATGAATACAATGAAGTTTTATGGGAGGAATCTGAAATAGATGAAGTATGGATATCATTGAATAAAATGAAAAATAGAAAACCCCCAGGAAGTGATGGGTTAACTGTGGAGTTTTACAAAAGATTTGGGGATGTTATTAAAAACGTTTTTTTTTTTTTTTTTCAGATGTAATAAAATGTGTGATGAAAGATAGAAATTTATCATATTCACAAAATTTTGGATAAATAAAACTATGCCCAAAAGATGAGAATTTGGAATTGGTTGAAAACTGGAGATCTATCACTTTATTAAATGTTGATTACAAAATTCTAGCAAAATCAATTGCAAATTGTTTGAAACTTGTATTAGGAAAAATTATATCACCAGAACAACATTGTGGCGTTCCAGGCAGATCTATGAATCACTGTAATAATATAATAAGAGACATAATAAAATATGTGAGAGAGAATAACTTGAAAGCAGGGTTATTCAACATGGACTGGTCCAAAGCTTTTGATAGGGTAAACTTGCCCTTTCTTTTCAGACTTATGGAAAAGTTTGGATTTTAAGAGAAGTTTATTTCATGTCTTGAAATATTGTATAAGCAATATCAGAATATGATATATGCCAATGAACTATTTACAGGTACTTTTAATGTAAGAAGATCGGTTAGACAAGGTTGTCCCCTATCAATGTTGTCTATAATTTTCCAAGAGCCATTGTACTTAGAATTAAAAACCAATACTAAAATTATACCACCTGCGCTACCAAACAACGTCAAAATTAAATTACAAGGATTTCCTGATGATAAAACGGTAATTTTTGCAGACGATGATACGTTAATAGAAATTGGCAATGAAATTAAAAGATTTGAAGCTGTGACTGCCTCATCATTAAATAAAGAAAAATCTGTCATCTTAGGTATTGGTGAATGGGCAGGCAAAAGAGACTGGCTGTTAAATTGTTTTAAAGTTGTGGACTGTGTAAAGATTCTAGGAATTTACTTCAGCAACTCGTATTTAAAGACTTGTGAAATAAATTGGTCAATCAAAGAGAAAAAAAAAATATTTAAATATCAGTTAACATGTGTAAAAGGTATTTAACACTATACCAGAAAGCCTTGATAATTAACTCATTGATATTGTCTGACATATGGTATGTAGCTCACACACTTGCGTTAAGTAGAAAACAAGCCCACAGAGTGAATGCAATTATTTTTAAGTATATATGGTGTGGTATGTATCGTCCTATAAAGCGTAGCACCCTACATTCGTCAAAGTTAGAAGGGTGGTTGGGGATAATAAGTGTTGAAGAGAAGGCAAGATCAGTATTTAGTATCACTTGTTTAAGAAGTATAATTAATCAATGGAAACGGGTTAACAAGGTATTATTTTTCCGTAAGACTGAATGGTATGATACAGTTGGAAAACTTACTAGAAATAGCAAATTTTACTCTTGAATATTATTCAGAAGCAGTAAATTGTATTAGAAAAGCTTATCACGACAAAAGATTCCCAAATATAAGTAAAAAAGGAATGTATTCAATCATTTGGATGAAGGAAACTCCTGTAGTGGAAAATAATTATCCCACACTTAAAAGGAAAAATATTTGGCGAAACATCAATAGTACATTCATCAAAGTAGAGGATAGAGAATTTGTATTTAGGTATATTAATGAGTCACTAGCAACAAAACAAAGGCTCCATATGTTGAAATTAAAATAAGATTCAAAATGTAACCAATGTGGTGAAACCGAGTCTTAGATGCATATCTTTTACTTTTGTAGGGAAAAGAAAGATATTGTAAAATGGTTTGATTCAGTGCTAAGGAAATGATGTAAACTGAATGGTTATAGTTTCATGAAACTATTACTCTATGATATAGAAGGAAAATCTAATATTGATAAAAACACTGCAATTTTATTGATAACATGTTATTTGTATTGTCTATGGATGTGTAATAAACACAGCGATAGCTACAAAGATATAATATTTTTCTTGAAAAATAAATTACAATTCCAAAGGATGTATATTAGATGTAGATATACAGACAGTATATCAAAGTACACAACAAAAGAATTTTTAGACTACGTATTTTGATTTATTTATATTTGTAAACATGAATTCCTATCTATATTCTGTTATACTTTTATTATATTTTTGTAAATGGAATAATTACACAAATAATGTAAATGAATGAATATAATTGTATTTTTATGATAGAAAAAAAAAAAAAAAACTGGCTGCTCGCACAGAGTACTATAACCCAGATTATGTTTTTTTTTTCCCACATCTCTTCCTCCGAATGAATTCAATTATCACATCACGGCGATAAGATTTTTGTTATTCTTCTCATGAATAACAGTTCTTAAGTGGATAAGCTTTTTACTTTAACGGAAACCTCTCCTCCTTCCTTAGTTTAATTGATTTACCTTACTTCTCTTCTATCCTTATAGCGAATATATAATATCTTTAAAACACTTATCTCAATTCTGCATAATATATTTTCCTTTTTTTTTCCCAAATGCTGAGGACATATTAATTGTAGAGTAGATTTGACATGGTCAATTAAATCCTTTTCAAATATTTTGGTGCCTATTAGTAGGAAAAGATAGCCTGAGAGGTCCGGAAGAAAAACAAAGTGGAGGTATACAATATGTTAAGCTCTGAAATGTTAGGTGAATAAAAAAGATAGTGTTTCTAGCTTTCAAGCTTATTCATTTGACTCACTTTTTTTGTTATTATTTTCCAATTAGATTGTTATAAAGATCCCCTACCTTGGTACATGCCCAACCTTGTCCCATCGTCACAACCAGTCAAGATATTTCATTTAATAATTGAACGTTAATACCTTAAATGGCAGTTTTCAAGTTTGTAAGTGGAATTAGTTATAAGTATTTTATATATATATGAAATTTTGTAACGATATTTTAATAGCTGAATAAAGAACTAGTATAATACACACTCACACACATATATATATATATATATATATATATATATATATATATATAAATATATATAAATATATATATACATATTTATATATATATATATATATATGCATATATATTTACATATATATGTATATATATATATATATATATGCATATATATATATATACATATATATATATATATATAAATATATATATATATATATATATATACATATATATAAATACATATATATATATATGTATATATATATATATATATAATATATATATATATATATATTTATATATATTTATATATATATATTCATATATATATATATATATATATATGTATATATATTTATATATAAAAATAAATATATATATATATATATATATATATTTATATGGATATAAATATAAACATATATATATATATATAAAATATATATATATATATATATATATATACATATATATATATTTATATACATATAAATATAAACATATATATATATATATATATATACATATATGTATATAATATATATATATATATTTATATATAAATATAAATATATATATATATATATATATATGGTTTTAGGGTTTGACTTAGTGGCTCATCAGAATTCAAAGGAAAGTAAATAAAAAGAGCAGTTAACGAATGGAATTAGAAAATGAAATCAGATGATTTACGGACTGGAAGTAGGACTGAGGCAGGGGGTTGGAAAGAAACTATGAGGAAAATTCTATTAAAGAGAAGAGAAAAGGCGACGAAATTGTGGTGTATTGTCTTTTAAAAGAAAGAAGGCCGAGTAGAGCACTACACATAATTACCGGAAAATTAGATTCTGAAATCCCACATTGCATTGCGAAAAACGAAAAGCAGTAAATTTTTTAAAACGAAAAAGCCTTAAGAATCCAAGAGAGAAATTTTTTCACACGAGTGAAATTTCACTTCAACAAAGAGAAAGTATCACTGTAAATCATATTTTATTGAAGGGTGATTGCTTAGGGCAAAAGATGTTTTAGACAATATTTCAAAGAGAGTATATCTATGACAACGGAAAGTTAAACAAAAGTAGACAGAGGGATAGGGTAGGATGCTATACACAACGGCATTTAAAGCAACTGCTGTATGTTGCTATGACCTAATTCTATCTGGATTAAAACTATCTCGCTCATACTTGTTTTTGAAATGATTACTGTATAATACGCATATGATTAGTTTATTTGGTACGGTTGTTATATTTTTCTTATTATACAATAACACACACATACACACACACACATATATATATATATATATATATATAAACATATATATATATATATATATATATTATCATCATCAATGTCAGTTTTGTGTATTTATGGTCTTTTCTACCAATCTATACACGAACATTTTCTTAGCTAATCAATCTATCGTCTCCTCTTCCTTCCCCTGCTTCCTTTGCAATCTTTCGTGACCCATTTTAGTTTTCAAGATATCCTCTACTTTTGTTTGCTCGCGTTTCCATCTTGCTCTTCTACGATCTGTTATTGTTATTCTCGTCATTATTTTTTCCAGAGCTATTTGAGTTGTAATTAAATTAGCTTATGTTTTAAGGCTACAATAAGGCTCCAAGTTCCCGGTGCATATTGTATATCGAAAGCACTCCACCCCATGCTTTTGGTTCTTTTAATTTTGTTCATAAACCTTATTTGTTGTTTCTCAGTATTTTCATTGAACATTACATTAATTTTATATATATTCATTTTCAGTCCAACATTTATGCTTTCTCTATGCAAATCTCTTAACATCTTTTGCAATTCATCCCATTATTCACTAAAGACAACCATGTCACCTGCAAATCTTAAGATGGTAAGGTATTCCACATCATTTTTTTCCTGAATATCCCAAATCTGAATTAGTAAAAACTCCTTTTAAGCGCGGTGTGAATATTCTAGGAAAGATGATCTCCCTGTCCATCTCCTACCTTAATTGGAATTTTCTTACTTTTTTTATGCTGTTTTACGATTACTGTACTATTTGTTTAGATATCTTCAAGTGTTCTTCATCACCCAAGGGGTTACTGCACTGTAATTGTTCAGTGCCACTTTCCTCTTGGTAAGGGTAGAAGAGACTCTTTAGCTATGGTAAGCAGCTCTTCTAGGAGAAGGACACTCCAAAATCAAACCACTGTTCTCTAGTCTTGGGTAGTGCCATAGCCTCTGTACCATGGCCTTTCACTGTCTTGGGTTAGAGTTCTCTTGCTTGAGGGTACACTCGAGCACACTCTCCTATCTTATTTCTCTTCCTCTTGTTTTGTTAATGTTTTTATAGTTTATATAGGAGATATTTATTGTTGTTACTCTTCTTAGAATATTTAATTTTCCTTTTTTCCTTTCCGCACTGAGCTATTTTCCCTGTTGGAGCCCCTGGGCTTATAGCATACTGCTTTTCCAACTAGGGTTGTAGCTTAGTAAGTAATAATAATAATAAGTGTTCTTACATAAGATTCATTTATTCCTACACTTTAGGGGTCTTTCATTACTGCTGAAGTTTTAACAAAATCAAAAGCTTTCTCATTATTATTATTATTATTATTATTATTATTATTAGTAGTAGTAGTAGTAGTAGTAGTAGTAGTAGTAGTAGTAGTAGTAGTAGTAGTAGATAGTAGTAGATAAGATACGTCCTTGGTTGGAAAAGCAGAATGCTATAAGCCCAAAGGCTGCAACAAGGAAAAAATAGTTCATTGAAGAGAGGAAATAGGGACATAAACAACAAGAGAAACAAAGAAAAACTAAAACAGATTATTTTAAGAACAGTGAAAATATTAAAACAGATCTTTCACATATACACTATAAAAAGAGACTTAAATAAGCTCTTTCAACATAAAAAGATTTTCGTAGTTTTGAACTTATGAAGGTGCACTGATATAAATACCTGATGAGGAAGATAATCCTGAAACTTAGTCACAACTGGAATAAAACTAATAGAATACTATTTATCATTGAGCCTCTCGAAGGAGAAGGCATAACTATTACAATTAACTTCATACCTAGTATTATGAACAGGTTGGTATTATCTGGGAAGATCTGAATGCAAATGATGATGAAAATTATTGATAAACTTATGCAACAGGATTAACGAACTAATAGAACGACAGTGCCAGAGATTTATTTGACCGTAGGCTCCTGCCCAACAAATCAAGATGATATTCAGTGGAACAAGACTCGTAAAAGGATAAAATGAAAGAATTCAAACACATCTTCATAGTAGATTGATCGCTAAAAAATCAGAATAGACTTTTTCAATGAGCCTTTTTTTTTTTTTTTTTTTTTTTTTGCACATGAAAAAGAGACAGACCTAACGTGTTTCTCAGAAGTGAATTTGCTGTCAGGATTCGAATCTAAAATCTTAAAAGACTCATACATAATTAAAGAAACATTATCAATGCTGTTTTCTGGATGTTGACGAGCCAGTGTCCTCGATCTACCTGCAATCACACTTTGAATTTTGTTAGGACTCAACTTCATGCCCCATAATTTGCACCATGCACAGATTTGAGCTATATCTATATTAAAGGATTTATGAGCCCCAGATCTATATTAAAGAGATGGAATTGATATACAGAGAGTAGCATCATCTGCATATGCAATGAGCTTGTTTTTTAGGCCAAACCCCATGTTACGAGTATATGATACGCAAAGTAATGGGCCAAGAACACTACCCTGAGAAACACAAGATATCACTTTCTTATACTCACTATGGTGCCTGTCAACAACAGCTTGTTGCGATCTATTACATAAAAATTCAATAATGATGCAAATAAATAACTCACCCACTCCGAACTGTTTGAGTTTGAAAACAATGGCCTCATGATTAACATAGTCAAAGACAGCACTAAAATCAAGGTCAATTATTCGAACTTACTGTCCACAATCAACGAATTTCTGTACAACATTGGAGATTGTAAGTAGGGCATTACAAGCTCAAATGCCTTTATAAAAGCCCAATTGCAAACTAGGGAACCGATGGTTACCTACAGGAAACTTTTTTTTATGTTTATCCAAAAGTCGTAAAAAAACTTTAGCTTATATGGGAATTATGGAAATTTTAAGGTGGGGGGTAATCAACTGGACTTCGAGCTATCATGAACGCATTTATGTAATGGAGTAACTACCAGTTCTCCAACAAGCATTAAAATATTTTGCTAACTAGTTGAAAGTAACAGATAACTTAGGAGCTAAGAAATCTACAGTCTCTAAAAAAAGAAAAAAAAAAACAGTGAAAAATTACCGTAATCTTTCACGATATCAAAAAGCTAAAACTTGTTAGTTAGCCTCAGGAATGAGGAAGACCAAGTTTCTTATTACTCTGCTTCCTGTCGAACATGTGAGCAAAAAGTGTTACATTTTCTTTGTACGGTGATTGAAAGAGACATCTGATTCAAATAAAGGAGGAACTATTATGTCGACACCAAAGAGTGTATATTTAAGGGTAGCCCACAGCTTATGTACCTTGTTTGTTCCATGAAGAGTTTCTTTTTATGGTTAAATTGCATTCCTTTTCAGTTGAGGTATCAAATCTCTGAGAAAAAGCTCTAAGCTGAGTATAATTATTCCAAGTTAAATGCAATCTGTTACCCTTCTAAAGATTATACACCTCCTGCTTCTCCAAATAAAGTATTTACAATCATCACTGAACCATGTTTTGTCTTCTACTGGGTTCCTTTGAACATGGAAAAGGATATGCCTAATAATTCTCATTTAAAGTAACAACAGTCACAATATTATCAATAATTGTGCCTAATTCAATTTCAAAAGATCAGAGGAAAAGGCCATTCCAGTCAGCTTGAGATTTTATACAAATCTTGTATGAATGTGGCACCTTAGGTACAGGCTGCCCAGTTTTAACTATGAATGAAATCAAAGCATGATCAGATGTCCCAACAGATGAACCAACTTTACTTATTACAATGACAAGGGAGTCGGTGTATACGAGGTCCAATCAGATACCAGACCTGTGAGTAGCATCACTTATGATTTGTTTACAGCCTGATTCAGATGCAAAGTCCAAAGATCTTAAGTCATGGTGATCAATAGGAGAAACAGAATTCAACCTCTCCCTATGGTGAGCATCAGAATCACCACCAAAATAAACAGAGGCCTTTTTACCATCTTGTATCTTAACTGTAATGGGAAGAAAAAAAGAAGGCAATGCAGCGGGATGTCCCAAGAACAAACCCACCAACCTCGATCACTCCGACAGAGAAATATCTCTACAACACAAACTTTTCCCCATACGCTATCTCTAACTGTGCTATTGGACAAACAGGACATTAAAAAAACATATTTTTAATACTATCTTTCTTATAACTAAAATACTTAATACAAAATGAACAGTATTCAATTAAAGCTCAATATCTATTATTGTAAACGAAGTGAGTGACCTTATATGAAATTAAAAAAAAAAAATTGTGTACGAATCTCACCCAACCCATAGCCCAGTCATTCCCTTTTATTATCATCACCGGTGGTGTGGTCAAAGACTCTTATACCAATGAATATTTTCAAATGAAATTTCACGGGATTATTTAGATACACTGTATATAAGCTTTGTTTTTGGCAATTTTCATGTTCATGCCTATTATAGGCATGTCCTGGCTGTCTCTTTTGTTCGTAAATGACGATTTTTAGCTAAAAATCAGTGAGAAGCAGCAAAGCACTCCTAGAGTTTTAAAGACATCAAAAGGATTTTCATAAGGTTTGATGGGTATTATGTGAACTACATTCATAACAATTTTCGTATTGATACTTGCCAAAGAAAAGTCACAGTTGCCATTTTTTTATATGCATGGGAGGTCGATTTTAGGCGGCGAAGTAAATTACTCGTAGAATATTTACCATATATAAATTAAATTTTCAAGGCTTTATGGGATCGATATTCAATTTGTCCATACCAATTTTCCTGATGATACCTGCCATAGAAAAGCAACAGAAAACACTTTTTTCGGTATGGGATGAATGTTTATTTTTGGCCGTGGAGTATATTGCTCCTAGAATAATTTACTTATCCAAATAAAATTTTTAGAGATTAATGGGAAACATAGTTTCTCTGTTCCTGCCATACTCCATGGTAATATCTACAATTGAAAAGACACAGCTATCATGTAGCCTTCTTAAATATGCTGTTAGATGTAGAAACAATGAGCTACATAATAGTGAGTGACATCATTGAGGGAGAATACCGATCTTATAAACAATATTCATCCCGAGATGCAGTTAGTTATTATCTCTCCCTAATCTATAATTCCTAAAGCTAAATAACCAGCTTACGACAAAAAAACTTAAACTTAACCTACAATATGAAAAACCATTCATATAACTCAGAAGAAAAACACTGAGAAAACTTAAGTTTAAAACCCTACCACAACCAATGTATATATAACGGATTTTGAGCGAAGCGAAAACTCTATTTTTGGGTGAGATCGCCATGTCGTCCTGATGGAAGTTCTTAAGGTAGCTTCAAAAGGATATATTATATACTACAGTAATATTCCCAGAAAATTACCCTTCGGGTCCCAGTATTCTAACTCCTGGAGCGAATATCCTTAAATTTTCTCAAGGATATCGCGTATATCAGAGGACGCATTCTTGACACGTCTCATAGCAATCTCTACCCCAAACAGCGTTAACGCTTTGAGGGGGGACGTGGCAAAAGAATAGAAGGGGGCCGTAACAAGGTTACCCCCGTTCCCGTACTACTATTGACAACCACCCCAGCGCCATTCCCAGGATGGCGGACATTCCTTGTAGCATTGAGTGTGGAGCTACAGATACAGTATGTCAGGGAGGGAACTGTGAAGATCTTTTCTTTTAAGAAAGAAGGGTGGGTCCATCAGGACGACATGGCGATCTCACCCAAAAATAGATTTTTCGCTTCGCTCAAAATCCGTTTTTTGGGCTCAAGTCATGTCGTCCTGATGGAAGTATACCAGAGCATTAATGTATCTGTGGATTTTCATCAGTGCCTTAACCTTGGGACAACCTTTCTATGATCATTTGGATCAATCGAGACAAATGACGTTAACGTTATCAGTCATTATCACTAATCATCTCCAATGTTAGTGCTTCCTGCCCTCTACAGGGAAGAGTCATTCTAGACGGTAGAAAGGGGGGTCTCAAGGTAAGCATACATTGTATGGACAAACATAAGAATACACCAAATGAACAAACCGTCTCGTAGTTTGTGAAAATTACCAAATACTTAACAGTGTTTCGTAATTCCATTGTTTGTGAGCATACAAATATATAAAAGTACATACTCTGGACTATAAACATGCAATTGTCGGGCGAGTTAGGACGCAATTACATTTTAATAGACATTTAATAGTAAGTAAAACGAATGTAGCATGATAACGGAACTATACATGTAGCATGTACAGAGATTATCTTTCTTTCTTGGAAAGCAAGAAATGATGAGTGCCACTCTCAGATTGAAGACGATTAAAGACAAATTCTCTTTAAAATACCTGTACTGGTTACTTTTATCGGCACTGTGTACTACGTACATCGGCACTAGTGCAATCTATATAATTCCACACCTAGGATTTTGAGCAGAGCTAGTGTCACCATGGTAAAACTTGATCAAAGGAGGTAACACCCTAAGAAGGATGACCTCTTCTCCCTTTAATTGACAGTCCCAGTCAATTAGCTGTTCATCGTAGAATTAGACGGCGGGTTAAGTATTCTACCCGACGTCACCACATACTGCTTCAGATCATGGACTTGATTAGCATAGTGTTTGTAGAACACTGTGGATGATTCTCACCCAGTATATGTGCGAAGACATTTGAAGACAAAACCATTGACTGTCTATAACAGTAATTAGGGGGCAGGTTTTAATATGCTACTTGCCGCCACTACATAATGTTTCAGTTCATGTACCTGTTTCACATAGTGTTTGTAAAACACTCTGGATGATTTCCATCCAGTGTATGAACGAAGACGCTCAAAGTCCATATACTGAAAGAAGTTCAGTGATGAAGCAATCTTTCTCGGATCATGACCTGTGGGAGTACTGTCAGGATCCGCTCTACGAATAAAGTAGGTGAGCTTTGCCCTCAGTTGTCTTAGGGATAAATTTGATCCAGAGGTTTCTCCTTTAAAGAGCTGTCCTCCCTTGAAGTCTGAAGTTCTACGAAGATAGACCTTTAGACACTCTACCGGACATAGAGAGACATCTTCCTTCAGAAGGCAGATTCTCCAGGGACCCCACCTTTTGGTGGGTAGCTCATTCTTAGCGAGAAAGGATGGATCAGGGAAGAGATTCAGTTCTCCTGTTTCTGAGAACTGAATGTGGCCCTCATCCCTAGAGAGGGCCACTATTTCACTAACTCTAGCCCATGAGGCTATAGCGAACAGAAAAATAACCTTCTGGGTTAGATCCTTAAGCGAACAATCTTCATTGTTCAAGGATGAGGCATAATGTAGGACCTTGTCCAAAGACCAAGAGATGGGTTTTGGAGGTGCAGCAGGCCTAAGCCTCGCACATGCCTTCTGGATCTTATTAAAGATCTCGTTCGCCAAGTCTACTTGAAAGGCATATAGAAGAGGTCTAGTCAAGGCTGACTTGCACGTAGTTATCGTGTAGGCCGCCAAACCCTGGTTATGAAGATGGATAAAGAAGGACATGCAGAAGTTCATTGAAATCTCTCTCGGTCCTTTTGCTTTTACGAAAGCAAACCACTTTTTCCATGATGACTCATATTGTCTTCTAGTTGACTTAGACTTGTATTCCTCTAAGAATTCTATATTGCCTTTTGAGATCCCAAATCTTTTCTCAACTGCTAGGGCAAGAAAATCATGCAATGAAGGGTTTGGGTTCTCTATAATAAATTGAAGGCAACTAATCTCTAAACCTTCTGGAGTTGTCCCGCCTGGAAGGATCTCAGCGTGTTGAGGACTCTCAGCAGGTAATTGAACGGGATGAACAGGAAATCCTAAGTCTATACCTTCCATTTCAGAGACGAGATGTTTATCATTTAAATTAGAGGATCCTCGTAAGGGGCTACATATCAAAGTAGTTCCTTGACAGCGCTCGTAATGAAGAGGTCGGGTTGCAGTTCGGGGACTTGTTCCCATCTGGGAGAGATTAGGTCTGCATTCGTGGACCATTCTAACTCTATCGGCCTGAGCCTGAGTAGAGCATCCACTATCACATTGCGGATTGGTTGTATGTGAACTGCTGACAGGTGCCATCCCTTTAGGTAAGGGATGGCTAACTACAGTTAAACTGTATGAGACGTTTCCTAGCATCGTCGATTGCAGCGTCTCGTTTTCGCTTCGGAGTCCCAGATCAGCTGTAGACAATCTGATCTGCTTGGAGAGAGTTTCCCTACTCAGAACTGGACCAACATGGTCTTGGAATTTTCGGGCTTTGACCTTTGTTAGGGAAGACCGATTAAGGAAGGAGTGCCGACCTCTATCGGTCTTTTTAGGACTCTTCCAGCGTTTGATGCATGTTTTTTCCAGGTTCCCAGTGCATTAAGCGATGCTCTTAGCACAGGGCATACCTTTATTGCGAACTGGAGAGAGAACAGGGTTCCTCCCAGTTCTCGTTTTGGGAATCTGAAATTTATCTTTCATCCACGATGTTCCGGGGACCGGATCATTTCTTCGGATGTTCATAGACCAGCCACCTTGGGTGCTGCCCACCCCAGCCTCTTGTCCAGGAACAATGTTGCCTGAACCTTTCTTAAGCTTAAATATAGCATGACTGTGTCTGACAATTTCATGAAGGCAGCTAGGACTCTGTTTAGTCTGACGAGTATCTTTCCTAGGAAGTGCGTTACTTTGTGTAACCTGAATCTTAGATAGGAGGGGAAAGGGTGATTGACTGGAATCTGCCGATAGACGACTTTCAGGTGTGGTAAGACTATATGTACCCTTTTCTGCAGCCAGGTCCTTATGTTCAGGAGGATAAACCTCCTGGAATCGTTGTTTTATTTGGACTTGTTGAGTGGCGATAAGTCCTGAATGACTCTGAATTTTCTTGAGTCCTTCTCGTAAACACACAACGGCTTTCCCTGGAATTCGGTGGACTAAAGTTTCCTTACCACCTGTATGCTCTAGAGCTTTCAGGTAAACTGCTCCAGGAGGGTTTTGGATAATCGGAGGAGTAGAGGAAATGGTGGTAGAGATATCTCCACCTCTCAACTTAGTCCCATCTTGATTAGGCCATGGATCCAAGGATCGAAGGTCCAGCGATCCTAAAGGAATCTCCCTCCTACTAGAAGCATTCCTATGCTTCGACTGATCAGTAGGAATCTTTTTTCGACCACCTGTCTGTAATGTCTCGGTCACTACAACTGTGGATCGTTGTTGAGCCGCTCGAAATGGATGTCCAGACCTCTTCATCTTCCTTTTAGGTTGGGGACCCACAGCCTTAGAAGATTCCCTTTTTGAAAGGATGCCCCACTTTTAGAGAAGTCCTACTTTCTCCGTGGAGGCGTTCTTAATCGCTTCCTTGACTACCTCGTCAGGAAAGAGGTCTTTACCCCAGATGTTGGAAGATATTAGCTTTCTTGTATCGTGTTTTGCTGTTGCGTTAGCTAACACAAACTCCCTACATGATCTTCTAGCCTTTATAAAGGCATAAAGGTCTTTTACCAAAGTACCCATATGAATTTTGGCTAAAACCTTAAGCATGTCTGGGGTATCTTGATGAGCCGAACAGAACTCTATGTAGTTCTGTAGAGATAAGGAGGCTGCAGGTCTCTCCTTTGTTTCTTGTTCGCCCTGTAAGAGAAACTCAGATAATTTTGGAAGATTTTCCTTAAATTTTCGACTGGCGATATCCGCCTCAAGTCTTCCTACTGAAAAGGTGAAATGGGCCTCCTTCCAGTTCTTCTCCTGTCTGGGAAATGCTAGTGAGAGAGGCTCGCACTCTTTGAGTGTAGGACACGGTTTACCTGTCTCTATTGCCTCAGTGACATATTTGAATGCCTTCTCCGTAAAGGTGAATGAAATTGAAGCAGGAGCAAGGAAGGAAGAGTGCATGTTACCCGGTGTGGATACCTTCGACACCGAGTAACCCACCTTTTTTTATGCAGCTTGATAGGATAGCCTGTGCTTTATCATTGTCGAGAATCATAACCTCCTTTAATTCCGTTCCTTTTTCTGATGTTGGTTCATCCTTCAGTCTAATGAAACAGTTCGGGAAAGCGTCAAAGCTTGGCCAGAACTGGATTTTGTCCAAAGGAACAGCACCCATCTTCTCCGAGATGTAGAGTTTGCCGTTTAAAATCGGCATTAGCTCCGCAAACCTCCAAGGATTGGTTGTGGAGCATGTCAGAAGGTCTTGATATACGAGTCTTTTGTACGACCCTTTAGGAGTGACAAGTGGAGCTTTGCCAAGCTCTACCTTGCATTTCGCTTCCTGCTTTGTGCTCTGTTTGTACAAATTTTCTACTAGATTCTTGACTTGGGCCTATAACTGGTTCATTCCATCTAAAAGAGGGATAGAAGGCGGAGATACCAATGTCATTGGCTCATGAGCCTGTTGGGACGGAGGCAATTTCAACCCGACATATTCCCCTTCTTCCCGTGGGCGCTTTTTGCCCTCTTTCCCGAAGGTTATCTGGCCATCGGGAAACGTACCTCGTGTCTGGGATACCACTATTCCCTTACTCGCTGTTGGAAATAGTAACCCACGCATCTTGTCATTAGGCAGGTAAGGTCCCGGAGAGATTTTCAGGAAGCCTCTCACCCAGTTGCGTAGTTTGAAACGAGCTGCATCCCTAGTCTCCACCGACTTGGGATTCTTGAAACCTTCGGACAATAGGGCCCGACATACTTTGCAGGCCTGCGGGTTCCAATACTGCAGGTGTTCGGAAATAATATTGCAGGGGGCATGAAACCTGCATGCATTATGTCCGTAAAAACACTTACTCTTAGTTTTGCAGAAGACTGCAACACATGACATCTGGCGTTCCTCCTGTAAAGAAAGGAAAACAAAATGAGTATACGATTGATTATCTCACTGATAACCAATAAATCAAAAGTCATATCTTAACAGAATAGCTTAGGATAGCAAACTATAAAGGGATAGTAGGAGACACATACTTGTGTATCCCTTGCAAGCAAATGCTGGTACCTCCCCTCAGTATTAAGTGATAGGAATTTCCTTTTCGAAGGAATTCCAACTGAAAAGGGGGTTTTCTAACCCCTAGGGATAGGGAAGTGTATACTTCACTGTCCCTTTCATGCTAAATACTGTGGGGTACGGAAGACCGATTTCTCAGTCAGCTTAACGAAGAGACCCTATTCCTTCAATATAAGAGCGGCTGCAGCATAAGGTCACATGAGGATACCCAAGATATGCTAGAAATAGTTACTGTATAATCATATCGTAGTTTTCTATTTGCAGTATGCACTATATTGCAATATACTGGCTAATGTATAATTATATATAATATGAAAAGGAAAGACATATATTTGTATATATCCCACCCAACTTATTTGCTGTGACCCCCCTTACAAAATTAAAACATAGAGTTTCCTAATCATAGAGACTTAAAGATAAGGGCTCTGCCCTTTAAGGGTTGTGAGTGTAATCTCCAGTCCTTAAAAATTTTAATATTGCAGGGTAACCTGAAAACTGATTACTAATCAGAATATTGAAGAATTAAATTCTTTCAATATGAGATTGGGTTCCACAAATATTTGGGTAGGAAATTCAAATATATTGGAAAAGCACTACCAGCATAAAATATACAGAAGGTTTCTATTTGCCGTATATCCTATACTGCAGAAATACCAACTACCTGTATAAACATATACTGTAGTACAGCCAGCATGCCGTCGGCATAGCTAGCTAATGCTAGCACATCTAGCCTGCTAGCTAAAAGAAAGAGAAATAGCATGGAGAACAGGCTACCTAATACTGTATATATATATACAGTAAAAAGGGATGTAAAAGTCTACTATTACTACCTTCTCCAAAAAGAAGGTCCAAGTGGAAGGGGAGAATATAAAATTCAAGCTTCCATCCAGCTGCAGTACTGTCGCCGGCAAGGATCTCTCTAAATCTTGCCGGCCGGCACCGCTGGCCAGTACTAGTACAGTCGGCTTGCTACTGGTTGAGCAGGCACCATTCTGTGCCGGCCTGGTCGGCAGCACCCCGGCAGTAGCCACTTTTGCTAGCAGTTCAAGAAAGAACTGAAGAACCTTTATAAACAGAAGGGACTTCCCACTTACAGCCAACATGGCCAGCAGCCGCTGGCCAACAGCTGCCCTAGTTGCCTGCCAGCAGTTACCATGACTGCCGGCCGGCAGTAGCCATGATTGCCGGCCGGCAGTAGTCTTTACTGCCGGCCGGCAACCAAAATGGCTGGCAGCTCACAGCTGTCATTACTGCCGGCCGACAGATGTTAAGACTGCCGGCTGGCAGCTATCAACTGTAAGAGGGGGAGTCGGTCGATCACGGCAACCCACCGGCAACAGTAAGGTTGCTGGGATCGCCAACATAAAGGGATAGAAGGGAAGGGAAAGAGGGTCCTGTGAAAGGTACAGCAGGAGCCGGCCTTAGCCTGTCCTGCCCCACCTAACAACTCCGTTCCTGTATTAAAAACTATCCCAGGCAGCTAAAGAATTCTATTCCTTAGCCTAGGGATAGATAATACAAATAAGAGGTTGGTAGCACCCTCGCCACCACCTCGAAAGGAAAGGAAACAGGGTTGCAGTGCCAGTGTCCCCTAAGCATAAGAAGAATCTATTCCTCAGCCTAAGGTCCACTAACACGGGACTAGTCTGCTAGGTCACAGGAAGAAGGGTCATATCGTACAGACCCTTCAGGAGTGGCCTAGGGAGGTCAAGCCTCCTATGTCGGTAGCCTAACGTAGCAAAAGAATTCTATTCAACTTGCCAGGTAGCTACCGACCACAGACTAAAAACTCTGAGATTCTGGCCAAAACCCCAAAAACCTGCATCTGCGGTTACAGAGGAAGGGCAGAAAAAACCATAGGAAAGTCATGCCTGAATTAAAAATTCGAGGCCGACCCAATAAGGTTGTAGCCTGATGCTACACTCAGAGGGAAGAGGGAATACCCTTAAACTCCTTTTTTTTAGAGGGGTAAAGTTCATCCAATTAAAAGAGATATCTATCTCTGCATAATTGAAATCACCGAACACAAGGGTAACCGGGGAGTGTCTAACGTATAAAAACACGCCTAGGTTAGGAACCTAGGCGAGACGAGATCTCGGTTACCTCATTCGCTGAGACTAACTATACGATCGACATGGAAAGGAAAAATATGCACAATGTAAATATCTTTATAAGAATATATTGCCTAAATAGCTAACATAATAAAATAATTAATTAATGATATATGAAGCTATTTAAAAACCGGGAGGTCGTTCTGCTAACTAAATAACATACCCAACGAACGACAGCGCTCATAGCGCCTCCGGTACAGGCTAGCTCTAAACACAATAAATTACTCAAATTTCACTGTGAAAAGGAAGCTAAAAAAACTATTCATTGTAAAGACCCAATACTCAACTTTCCGAAGGCGAAAGAAGTCGGTGAATGCATAATAAATCCTTGAAAATCGATCGAAAAGTTAGATCAACAGGGAACACCACTAAGCGAAATCGCTACAAAATTAGGAATGTCCGCCATCCTGGGAATGGCGCTGGGGTGGTTGTCAATAGTAGTACGGGAACGGGGACAACCTTGTTACGGCCCCCTTCTATTATTTTGCCACGTCCCCCCTCGAAGCGTTAACGCAGTTTGGGGTAGAGATTGCTATGTGACGTGTCAAGAATGCGTCCTCTGATATACGCGATATCCTTGAGAAAATTTAAGGATATTCGTTCCAGGAGCTAGAATTCTGGGACCCGAAGGGTAATTCTCTGAGAATATCACTGTAGTATATAATATATCCTTTTGAAGCTAACTTAGGAACTTCCATCAGGACGACATGGCTTGAGCATATATATATATATATATATATATATATATATATATATATATATATATATATATATATATATATATGTATATACTATATGATATATATATATATATATATATATATATATATATATATATATATATATATATATATATATATATATATATATATATATATATATATATATATATATATATATATATATATATATATATATATATATATATATATATATATATATATATATATATATATATATATATATATATATATATATATATATATATATATATATATATATATATATATATATATATATATATATATATGTTTATACATATCCATATATATATATATATATATATATATAATATGAAATTAGGAATTAGTGACATGAAAGGTGTTCAGAATAAAAATCGAAATAAGATTGTGGTAAAGCTAATCTCAGAAGATATATTAGCCGACGTTTTATAGAATTTCGAGGATAAACATAAAGTTAAATGAAACAGACTCGGCGAAAGTTATAGATTCAAGTTCTCAAGTTTCGTATGTGTTGATAAGGAAGGCACCGTTTGAGATGGATGATAAAGTGATAATACATATATATACATACTATATATATATATATATATATATATATATATATATATATATATATATATGAATATATATATTAAATAGGTATGGAAAAGTAGAACACTTATTGCGTAACAAATATGCAGTTGGCCCCTTTGAAGGTTTATTCAATGGCGTTCGCACGGCAAAGATGAGAGTAAAAGAATGCATCCCTTCATCAATTTAATTAGAGGCTACAATTTAACCTTCCTATATAGTGGATAGGGTAAAACATGTTATACATGTGGGAAAGAAGGTCTCTAGTGAATGACTGCAATTTAGATATGAGTGACTGAAATTTAATTTTTATTGAGTGAGATTTCCCTTAAATACAGAGGAATTAAAATGATACATCCAGTGTGAACGATAATGGAAGGGGAGAAAAGCATGGAGGTGGTGACAAGTAGGAGAATGAAAAAGAGAGAAATGGATTAGAGGTAAGAAACGTTAATTCAGACTTGGGCCATGAAAACATCAGAACGACAACAGTGACGAGGACTGGTGATGGATGAATGGACGAAGTAGAAACGGTTAAGGAAAGATAAGATAAGAAAGCAGCTGAAACTCATCACCTGACGAAGTACTCTTATTTCAACAGTTGAAGCAGAATTTCCCGCTGATGAGGAAGATATTTGAAAAGGTACGGACATTCAATCTTGTGAAGTGCAAAATAAAGAGGAGACAATCGAAAAAGTGATAAGTGAAATTCAGGGACGGGAAGAAAATTAAGAGAGTAACGTAGACTGTGTCGGTAAACTTACAATAGACATTGTTTTCAACCATGGTACCACAAGTGATGCCGGAATGTGGGAAGCTAATATTAGTGACGAACAAAGCAAAGGCACTCGCCTGAGATTAACAGAGGGTAATGGCGTACTTTCTGAGTCAAAAATAGATGAAGATGCATCAGTGTTCGATGAGCCTTAAAAGTACTTCTGAAGACAGAGATGACTCGATTGTCAGTGAATAAACGTTTGAAATTGGAGGAATAGTGAAGATTTTCTTTCTTAAATTTGTAACCATCACTCACCTTAATCTAGCAATTGTTGATGTTCATGGATTATGTGTCTCAGAAGCAAAGTAAATTGATGGATTTTATGTAATTTTTGTGGAAAAACACAATGTCAGAGAAATTTCTCAACCGAGTATGTTAAAAAGCATTGCGATATAATATTTAATGAATGGAGTCACTACTATCCTTATAAATAAAAAAAAAAGAACAGGTTTCCTATAAATAAATGTGTATGCTCCTTCTAGGACAAATCAGAAAATGGAAAGTGAGGAACTATTTACGAAACTTGATCATAGGTGGGGATTGGAAAAGCATAGCAAGTAAAAGAGATTGCTCTAATCCTGATAACTATATATTTTCAAGGGCTCTTCAAAGGCTAAAAACGAGTTGCAGCTTAGAGATGTGTGGCTCTTGAGAAATCATTTGATAGAATATACGTATATTAAGCATAAGTATAGCCCTAGGACTGATCCTATATACGTTAGAGGTCTCAAGAATAAAGTAAGTGAATCGGAATATATTCCATTAAGATTAAGATGGGCAATGATATTAGCTTTGGCAAGGGTTACTGGAAATTTAATACATGTATTCTGAAAATATACGATAGTAATAGTAAACTTTGTTGAATAACTTGAGCATTTAAAAAGAAATTTGGGTGATTTACAGTTTCATTCTATTTCATACTGATGGATTTATGCAAAAGATCACATTAGACTCCTTTTTTTTTTTTTTTTTTTATTGTTTCAAAGACAACTAATCAAGAGGGATTTGGCTCACTGAATCAGCTGAAAACAGAATTAAGGAGAAATTAATGGATTCATTGTGTTAACTAATAATTTTCACGAAATAGAGGAACTATTGAAAATGGGATATGTGAAGGGGTCAATATAAGAACTAAAATTGATGAAAGAATGAATAGTGATGAAATATCTTCATGTTTACTTTGGAAAGAAAAGAATATAACAAGTACCGATAAAATGTGTGTAAAAGAGGGTGCATATGTAAGTCACAAAGTCTATACAAAGAAATGTGTTAGACTTTTATGAAAATTGGTATAAATAAGAATCTATAGATTTTAAATTAAAATATAAATTTCTAGAAAATCTGAACATTATTATAGATGATGTTATAAACTAAACCTTTACGGCTGAATTAACAGAGAAAGAAGTTTAAGAAGCTATATCAAGAATGAAAAAAAGGGAAAATGCCCTGACGATGATGGATTATCCGCCAAATTCTACAAAAATATGTAGAGTATTATAAAAAACAAATTTATGAGAGTTCTGAAATATTCATTTAGTAAATCTAAAATGCGGAAAGACTCAACTAAGGGTGTTATTAACCTTTTTACTAAAAAAATGGAGATAAGTGTAACCTTAATAACTGGTGGCTTACAACTATGCTAAATGTATATTATAGAATTATAGCAAAGATCCGTACTGTCCCTGGAAGGTCAATTATTAACTGTAACACTTTGTTGATGGACGCAATATACTTATTGAATAATTAGAACAAGCCAGCTGTCCCAATAAATATAATTCTTGATTGGTGTGAAGCATTTGATATGGTTAATGAGGACTTTCTATTCGAAACGTTATCCAAACTTGGATATCCTTTAGAATTTGTAAACTTTATTAGAATGCTTTATAAAAAGGTGAAAAGTTACATATATACAACTGGTCATATATTTGACACCTCTTATAAGCAAGTTAGTTTGACAGGGTTGTCCGTTATCGATGATTTTATCTGTTATAGTACAAGAACCATTGTATAGAATGCTGAAGGTTAGGTTGGGAACTATTTCTCCAGCTCTTCCGAATGAGTTAAAAATCGTAGTGGTTGGCTTTGCTGATGATAGCAATATTATTGTGAATAAGTTGGAAGGTATTGAAGAAACTTCACGGGTTATTAATCAATACAAAGAAGCAAGTAGAACAAAAAGAATTGGATCATGGAAAGACAATTCTGAATGGCCAGAAACAGGGATAGAAGTGAAGAAAGTGCATTTTTAAGATCCTAGGTATATTCCATAACAATGATTGTGAACTATATGTAAGGATGAACTAGGAAAACATCAAGGGTAATATTTTGAAAATGTTAGGGCAAGTTTATAAACGAAGACTAACTTTAGAAGGAAAACTATGTATCTTCTAGATCTAAAGAGTCAAAGAGGATATGGTATTGTATATCTGACTGTGAAGCAAATTGTATGATTTTAACAACTTTTACAAAATTATTATCAATAGATCAATGGGTTGGGAAATAACTGCATATTATTGTAAGCAGATGCTTTCTTATCTTGTTGATTTTAATAGATTCAGTGAATCCCTCATTTTTAGCACTCTATATAATAACAAAATAATAATGATATCTCATTTTGTAATAAATGTAAAGACCTATCCTTTGCCAAAATCAAAACACATTTTCTTTTACATGCTACCAAATATTGAAGAATGTTAACCGTTGTTCAATTGGAATATAAAAGGAAACATTTTGATACTAAGTGGATTGATCTAGTATATAGAGAAATATTTAAATACAATCATGAAGTCTTAACTACATAGGATAGGTTATTTATGATAACATAACGGATATTTATTTGTTTAGAAATTGTGGAGAGGTTGAAACAATAATGCACTTAGTTTATTTTTGTAAATTTAGAGGAACAGTTGTAAATCTGATCAAAAGATTTCTGAACAAGGCTCGTAAAATAAATACAGAAAGTTTACTAAAGGTTTTAAAATTGGATTTTTAGGTCTATTAAAAAGGAATAGAAACACAACATTGTTATTAATGAGTAAATTTATAATAGGGATCTTGTATCTTCATAAGCTGATGAGGTAAGCATGATTTCCTTTATTAAAAGTAGAGTATTCAAAACAAGATATATATTGTAAAGTCACTTGAGGATGAATGTCTTTTACATTTTTCTGAAGAATGTGTTAATTTTTGTCAAAAATAAGTAATATTTGTATAAGTGATACAATCCTTAATAATAATTGAAGTATAAAATATATGCATTGTAGTAATCTTTATTTATTGCATGATCAGCTAGTTTTGTTTTATTATAGTTTGTAAATATTTATCTTATGACTTATGTTAGTATGTGCAAATGAATAATCATAAAATACATCGGGAAAACTAATATTAAAGTATAACTGTATATATTATAAATATACATTTGTAAACTTAAATGTAAAAACTGTATATTTTCTTATTAAAAATAGAAATCAAATAAAAAAGCATTCGCCCTAGACACTCATCACTGTCCTCACCTAGCTACAAAAGAATAAACAAACAACCTTGATTGTAGCTTACCAACCATCTTTTTCTCTACAAACAATCATTACGCTTACTACTTGTCGCTTGCTCTCTCTCTCTCTCTCTCTCTCTCTCTCTCTCTCTCTCTCTCTCTCTCTCTCTCTCTCTCTCTCTTTGACTTGATTCTCTGGCCTTTTAAACCGACTTTTGAACTCATTTATTTTTTTAGTGAATAAGATGAAGGCAGGTGTTGATTAGGCTAACTGTTTGCATAATCACTAGATCCTTTTAAGTATGAAATCCTAATTGGATTAGGTGGAAGGGAGAAAAAGGGCAAAGAAAAAGCTAACCATCGTTGCTACGTTTACCTGGAACTTTTACTTGATTTAATGTTTTCGAAGAAAGTCAATCAAGACTGAGGAGAATCTCAATAAGCCGTAGGGAATGATAATCTTAAAATCTAAATCCTTTGGTTACTGAGAGACATCTCAGGGTGAAGGACATCATATGATTTCGATTAAAAAGACTTGCATTCTGGCACAGAAGCAGCCGCAGCTACGATGCCTTTTATATGTTATGTTTTTTCTTCAGTTAGATTAATAAATAATTCTTTTGAGGAAAAAAGAGATTTTATGGCATATGTTAATTTTTATAGGATAAAAACACATGTGATCTGTAATCTGTGTCAAATATATAAGGTTTCTAGGCCTCTCCCTCAGTAAAAGTTTTAAATAGGTTTTAAAAGAAAATTATATTACAATGAAAGTTATTCCAAATACTTGCACATGATGGGTTAAAACTAATTAAAATACACTATATTGTCAGCTTCCATATACATTTGTATCTTTTATTTTAGATAACTTCTCAGGCTTAAACATGAAGTTATAATTGAAAATATTATATTGAATCGCAGGAATTTATTTTAAAGGCTGCTATAATTACTTTTGATATTTACATTGTTAAATGAGAGACATAAAAGTTATCTAATAGGACAATAAATTTATGCAACATAAAAAAAAAGGAGATTATAAATAATAATAGCTACACTGAAAGTAAGAATTGAACAGACCAGTTAAAATGGATTTGAATAATCTTGAGGCAAACCTAAATGCCTCAAATTCTATATCATATGAAGGATTACAGTAACATGGTGTAAAAAAAAAAATGGCATAAATAATTATAAAGGAACAATAAATAGAGGAAAATAGATCAATTGATAATCCGCTATCAGAAACTTTTATTCTCGATTTAATAGAGTGAGTGTTGTCGAAAAATGCTCATATGTTTTTTTTTTTTTTTTTTTGAAGCATAAGAGCAATCTTTTAAGGGTTCATTAACTTCTCGGATAAAAAATGTAAGTGGTATATAAAAGTAACACGAATTAAATTTTTCAATATCAAGTAGACTAAATAAAAAAATAATAACATGAATATAAATAGTAAGTTACGAAGCAGAAAAACACGTAATGAGTTTTTTAAAGAATAAATGGAGTGAAACTTAATTGAGCATTTCCCTAAAAAAATATTTTGTCATGTTGAGTAGTTATATTCACCTTCATTAAACAATCTATCATCAACATTACACTCAATGACTTTACTGACCCGTATAAATGAGAAGACCAAATCAGAATTCATAAATGGGATACAAAAGAAACAGAATAATGCATAAAAATTAGTATTTTGTAGTCTATATTTATTTCTATCTTGAAGACTAAGCTAATCAGTTATTTAAGATAAAAGAAAAATAATATAAAATCAAGTGTATAAGTTTTTACACAGGTTCTCTCTGAAGTAGTAATAACCTTGTCTTTTGTAGATTAGAAAAAAAAAAAAAAAAAAACTAAGAGACTTCATGGAATAAAACTAATATTGTTTAGGTACCAGAGTAATCGATAAGACAACTGATTTTCCTACCTGATACAACTACATGGGGTTTAATTTAAGATCATGAGTCGTGATGATTAAAATTGAAGTAATAAGGCTATACTGAATTGTCTAATTTCTGTAAAATTATCAATACGGGATCACTTGCCGTATCTACCTCGGAACATTTTACATAGTAATACATTTTTAGTGTTTATGTAGATTCTCCAACATTTCTTCGTATAGGGAACGAACACACAGACATAACCTTATATATATATATATATATATATATATATATATATATATATATATATATATATATATATATATATACATATATATATATTGTGGTGAAAATAGGCCTCATTATTCGGTGTGTGTGTGTGTGTGTAGGCAATGACAAAATGAGACGTGACTAGAGAGAGTGTTTCAATGTAGTACATTCCAGCCAGTCTATGGAGCCATTAATTCTTTAGCGGTAGTATTTAAAAAAAAAAAAAAAAAAAAAAAAAAAAAAAAAAAAAAATCAGGCGAGCCCGGTTTACGAGATGTCGACGATTTTGTAAAAAAAACTCATGTAAATGATAATTTTTAGCACTCTCTCTCTCTCTCTCTCTCTCTCTCTCTCTCTCTCTCTCTCTCTCTCTCTCTCTCTCTCTCTCTCTTTATACTACCGCTAGAGAATTGATGGGTCCATAGACTGGCTAGACAGTACTACATTGAAACCCTATATCTGGTCACGTCCCATTTTGTCGTTGGCTACACACACACCGACTAATGAGGCCTATATTTACCACTATATATATATATATATATATATATATATATAGAGAGAGAGAGAGAGAGAGAGAGAGAGAGAGAGAGAGAGAGAGAGAGAGAGAGAGAGAGAGAGATCAAAATTATCAGTTGCTTAAGTATTTTTTTTACAAAATCTTCATCATCTCATAAAGCCTTGGTGTATCTGATTGAAGGTAGGAGGTTCGTTAGGGCACCAGCCTGCTGTTTTTTGAAATACTACCGCTAGAGAATTAATGGGTCCATAGACTGGCCAGACAGTACTACATTGGATCCCTGTCTCTGGTCACGTTTCATTTTATCATTGCCTACACACACACCGGAGAGTGTGGCCTATTTTCACCACAATCTCATCTGTCCTCATACACCTCACAACACTTAGATTACAAAACCATTCCTCTTCCCTCAAAGGGTTGACTATTGCAATGTAATTGTTCAGTGGGTACTTCTATGAGAAGGACACCCGAAAATTAAACCATTGATCTCTATTCGTGGGTGGCAGCATAGCCTTTGTACCAATGTCTTCCACTATCTTGGAGAAGAGTACACTCAGGTACACTTTCCTATCTTATTTCAATTCATCTTTTGTGTGTGTGTGTGTGTGTGTGTGTGTGTGTGTGTGAAGTTTTTATAGTTTACATATGACAGATGCATTTTAATGTTGTTTCTTTTCTTAAAGTGATTGTCCATTACTTTTGTAGCATATTTATTTGTTTCCTTTCCGCACTGAGCTATTTTTTCCCTGTTGGACCCCCTGGGCTTATAGCATCCTCCTTTTCAAACTATAATTGTAGATTAGCTGATAATAATAATAATAATAATAATAATAATAATAATAATAATAATAATAATAATAATAATAATAATAATAATAATAATAATAATAATAATAATTACTAAACGAAGATTGGGTACACATAATCCTCTATTTGAAAAAAGGCACAATTTTTAGTCTTTAACATGTGTTTTTCCGTCATTCAAATTAATCTGTTATCAGCTCCTAAAATACGAAGAAACTCTTCCTTGAAATCAGCCTTTGTGACAATACGCCTATCTACTCCAATCAGAGATGCATTTGGTGGTTCAATTCAGAACCTTTTTTCTTCTTTTTTTTTCATCCAAAGGAGGTGAAGTATGTGTATTTCCATATTTAGCATCTAGAGGAAATGTCATATTGTTTCACTAAAACAGAGTTGTTAATAATGGAACGAGAGTTTTGTTGTGTTTGCAATAAGATTATCTCAAGATTCCGTTTATTCATTTAAACAAACTGCCAAAATATATTTTCTCGTATCTGACATCCACAAATAAAACTCCCAACGAGACTGAGGGGATGTGGTCTCATGAAGGAATTTACCCGGCTTTACAAATCACTAATACAATATCTGAACGGATTTAGTTTATCTAATTTTCATTATATGAATTAAATGGTTATGACTCCCGTTATGATCTCTGCTGTCAGTCTATCTGCACCATATTCTGTTGTTAGTTCACATTTTCTTTTGAAAATTTAATTTGGACCTATGTAATTACACTGTACGTAAAGTTCTAGATCATTCCATTGCTTACCTCTCTCCTTTTCAATGTAACAGTTTCAATACATTATTAGTATCAATATTGGATTTATTTTTCGTAAAAAGTTTTCGTAAGTAACATTATGTGCTATGCAATTGGGTATATACAATATTGCTTGATTATATCCATGCTTAAAGTCTCAGTATTGTTATTATCAATGTTAATATCAAATGAAATAATGTCATGTGTTAGAAGTATTTTTTAGTATTGAAAAATATTCTCATTTTGTTTCCTCTCTTACTTTTTATTTTCCTTGTTTTCATAAAGATTTCCTTATCCGCTTTATGATAACAGGAATTATCAATCCCTATATTCTGGTAGTGTTTTTGTTGAATAAAATGATAGTTTATTGACTTTCTACTTATGTTCTTATTTGTATGAAATCCTCCCTATGCTTGGTCATCATTTATAAGTTTTATGGAAAGTTAAAGGATTCATTATTTTAAGGTTTTCACTCACATCTATTAAGTGTTTCTGATTCGAATTATAATGAGCTCTTAGAAGTAAAACCTAAGAACCATCTTTCACTTTATCTGAAGCATGCCGTATGTTCTTGAATTTTCTAACCTTTTATGAGCGGTATCAATCAAGCACATTTCAAAGCACCTTTCAAGGTCATGGCAGTGAACTCATGATTTTAAGCACTTCATGTAGGTATCTGATGAATATATGGGCTGCAAATATGCTAACACCTTGTTTCTGCCCGGAAGGGCCAGGCAATCTAATAAAAATAAAAATAAAAATTATGAATATACTCGTACAAAATTTTCTTTCATAACAAGTAACTCCTGTTTCATTAAGAAGCAGAAATAAAAAGTACTGGTTCTGAAGGTTTAAACCAAGTCTTTGTTGGTTTTGTGTGCGATGGATTCTTGTATATTGAAGGAACCGATAGGCTAGTGTTATCCTCATGCACTGTCAACTTAATTGCTTAATACTGTACTCGGCTTGTTTGTTTTTATTCTCACTTGTATTATCTCTCTCTCTCTCTCTCTCTCTCTCTCTCTCTCTCTCTCTCTCTCTCTCTCTCTCTCTCTCTCTCTCTCTCGTGTTTTGCATCTTCATCTTTTTCGGAAGTAGGCAACTAATTAACTTCGTTTATTCAAAAGTTATTCAACATTTTCCTCGTATAGGACTTTACTTAGGTACATGATTCCTGGAATTAGATTTTTTAAAATGGATTTAATAAAATTTAGACATGGCCATGTTGATGTGTTCGGTGATGTTTATATAACCTGAGTAATTATGATTTTAAAATGATGAGCAGATCATGCTTTAGCTCCCTTCATCTGATGTCGTCTTGTTTGTTTAAGATCCAAAGAGACGGTTGTAAAGTAAACATGATGCTTAATGTGTAAGAATGAGTGCATAACATTAATTCAAGTTGATATAATCTATGAATAAC
>NC_090745.1:76478589-76518589 GCF_036898095.1 Palaemon carinicauda
TATATATATATATATATATATATATATACATATATATATATATATACATGTTTTTCATCATATTAATTCTTATTATAATATCTTGAAGATGAAACCCAGACGATTGGTAGGCATTTGAATTTCTAAACTCTAGTCAACTAAGTAAGGTTTAAATAATCTCTGATATTTGTAGCGTGAATATCCTTTTTGTCAATGTAACGTAAAAATATCCGGCCAACTTTGAGTAATTTCATACTTCCTTCTACTTCTCATGAGTTTTAATAAATGAGCTATGTTGGAGATTATCATTCATGTGTATCAATTCTTAAAAAAATACTTTAGATTAAGAGCAAAAGTGACAAATATTTTCGGTAAGTATGATTACGATATTTACATGCATTGCCAGAAAAACTCATAATTGCCTACTGAAACGGTCCCTGCCTTGTGATCTTCTGGATGGGATTTAAGACCCGCTTAAGCTCGATAATTTTTTGCAGTGTCTGCAACTTCACCATGCTTGTGAAGTAAGAATAAAGGGTTTTGGGTAGCCTATAGGTCTTTCTGCTAAGTCATCAGTAGCCATTGCCTGGCCATCCTTGGTCCTACCATTGGTGGAGAGGGGCCTTGGGCACTGATCTTATGTATATATATTCAGTCTCTAGGGCATTGTCACAGACTCTTGCCTCTGCTATTCATGAGCGACTTTTAAGCCTTATATTTCTTCAGCTCTGAATGTTAGTGGAAATGCCATAATATCAAATTCTTTCCCGATATATATATATATATATATATATATATATATATATATATATATATATATATATATATATATATATATAAAACTTTACTGTAAAAGTTATTCTAAATTGCTATAATTGGGAACATGTCTACAAAAAAAAAAAAAAAATTAAACTGCATTATGTTCTTCGATGACTGAAAATTCCTCATCATTCTCCATACCAGTTTTTAAGGCTATTCTACAATTTCAGTGGCAAGTTTGGTTTTAATTTTATTTAACGCATTGCCGAAAAGTTGGCCCATAACCAGTCAAACACTTCGATATTGCATGTATAAACAAACATGCGGGAAACTTCTGAAAATTCAAATTAGGTATCCGAACTTATTTTACTGAAAATGATAAAGTTTTATAAGTTTTGGTTCTGGCAAGCTGGTGGAAAATGTAAAGTCTGTCTCAACTTCCTTGTTCACTTATGGAACAATTTCCGCTAGGCATTTACTCGTCGCCATTTCTAATCTTTTTCTTCTCGTGAATAGATAGGGGAAGGAACCTGGTCTCTCTTCACAGGAAAAGACTTACAAAGTTAATTTTCCATTATCATAACTTGTTTGGGCACTGGCAAATAGAAGAGTTTGGTTCTGTTTTGTTCATTTCTGTTATGAGAGAGAGAGAGAGAGAGAGAGAGAGAGAGAGAGAGAGAGAGAGAGAGAGAGAGAGAGAGAGAGAGAGAGAGAGAGAGATTTTTTCATGAGTTAACTTCGGTTTCGTCTGTTTCACGTCAATGAACACGGCATTCCTGTCCATATTTTTCACTAGAGGGATTTACCAGCATCAATTTTATATGGCTGGTAGTGGGAAAAAGGTTTTAGAAAAATCCATTGGTTTTAGAATAATCCACAAGGGACGACACCATAGGAAGGTAATGTCATCTGTACACCTCAAGTGGCAAACATAGATGCATCCATATTTTAGCCTTATACCTGTCTTAACTTTCTGTATTCCATTTTCTTATCCAACCTCCTAACTTCCTGTGATCCTTATAAGTGAGGTCCGTTATTCAGTTGGGACGTCTGATCATGCCACTGTCACTCAATTTCCAAAGAAAAGGCCAACCCTTTTTGCTGAAATATCTGACAGTAAGTATATTAATTACAAACTAGATCATCCTTATTCCTATTTTCCCGAGACTAAACTAACTAGCCTTTTGGTTGACCCATGGAATTAAAACACTCTTAGTTTTAGACCTAAATGTCCTTTTTCCTTTTGATGAAAAAGACTACGGATTTCTTAGCTCCTCTTTTGTCTGTTATTTTCACCGAGATAGCAAGAAGAGGTTCTTTTCGCACTTGTTGGAGAATTGGTAATGTTACTTCATTAGGTAAATTCTTATTGTCTTATTGGTATCTCTATCCCTTTTGATTACAGCGGAATACCCATAACTCTCTTATCATCTAAAGGTTTTGAATGCCGTTTGGTATGCTAAAGGTAATCATCTGTTCCTTACTTTGCAATTTGATTTTCGCAAAGGCCTTGGAGCATGAGTTGCTCTTCTTACAATCTCCGATACCATACAGAAATCCTTTGATTGTAGTCAGGAAGTTTGCATGACTGGCCTTGATTTTAGTGCTACCCTTGACCATATTAATCATATGACCCTTATCTTCAAACTAAAACCGTTTGGAGTATGTTGGTTTATTCTTAACATCATTAATGAAATTACAATAAATAGATTGTAAAGAGTAGTTGCTGATGGGCACCGTATTGCGTATAGGATTATGATATCTAGTGTTTCCTAGGGTAGTGTTGTTGGTCTATTACTTTTCATAATATATACACATGATAGCTAGTTTGACCTAATAAACCAGATTGTTGCATATGCATATGAGGCTACTCTCTTCACATCAATTCCATTTTCTGTTTGTAGATCTGGGATTGTGAATATCATCATAGAGATCTAGCAAAAATTAATGCATGGTGTAAATTATGGGGCATTAAGTTGCCCCCTAACAAACTCTGACTATGTTTGTAAGTAGGTCAAGGAGGGTCGTTCCTCAATATCCAAATATCAGAATTCATAATGTTTCTTGAATTACATACAACTCCTTTATAATCTTAGGACAATTCATGATTTCAAATACACTTTTGAGGAACACATTTGTTCTGCTTCTTCTCCAATTGCACACGCAAACTAGAGGGGCATTCAGTAGAGTGCAGAACTCAGCCATGGTAGCCTATTTCTCGTTTACTTGGATTTCATACACTCAAACATAAAGCAAGTTTGAAGTCTCTGTGACAAGGATGTCCAACCTTATGGTAAATTACGTGATATGAACGTTTTGCTCGTTTGTGACCTTGGCCTTTGACCTTCTAGAATTTAATCACTTCCAGCTCTTTACATGAAAGTTTAACATCCCTGAAAGTTCCATTGATTTATGATTAAAACTGTGGTCGTTTAGTTGATGACGGAATTTGACCATTTGTTGGACCTTTGCATTTGACTTGACCTAAATCTTTGACTATAAAATGTATTAATTGGTGTGGATTTTCTTACACTCAAATATGACCCAAATTTGAAGTCTCTGTGTCAACGATGTCCAAACGTATGGCTGATTACGTGAATTGGACAGTTTGCATGGGTGTGACATTGACCTTTGATTTTGACCTTCCAAAATTTAATCATTAGCTAGTATTTACATAACAGTTAATCCCTGCTAGGTTCATTACTCTACGATGAAAATTGTGGTCAGGGGGCTGTTCACAAACAAAGAAACACACACACATTCACAATCAAACACACAAACGGGGTCGAAAACATAACATCCTTCCAACTTCGTTGATGAAGATAGAAATAAAGTTGAAGTCTTTCAAGTAACCCATAATAAGGGCAATGTTAATTGTTAGACTCTTGCTGAATTCAATTTCAGAAACATTTTTCATCCTAGGACCCATCTTTATATTATCAATAACCAATAGCTTTCTAATTCAACTCACCATGGTAATGTTTTAAATATCTAATTCTATATCAACCCAACGGTATGAATTAAGTTCATCAGATTACAAGAAAAAATTGACAAATGGTGAACGAGCATGAAGTAAGTATCAGCAAGAATATACTGTAATTAGCTTGCTGATAAACATAAATTATTGACTACTGAGTTCGGTATCGATAAAACACCAATAATAATATTTGAAGCTTTTACAATAGTGAGTTAAATCCAAGTACTTTTGTTTGTCAAAATTTAAAAGAAGTATTTAGGTTATATAATTTCGTTCTTTTACGTGATTTTTTATAATTTATTATATCGAGAATACTCATAATTTGAATATAAGGATGAATTAATAGTTGTTAAGGGGAAGAATCAGCAATGGCACAGTCTCTGTCTTTATTTCTATTATTATTGTTGGTCATTGGTTATAACCAAATATAAGTTTTCAATAGCGTAAAATTTCATCACCATAATGAATGAAAATGCCTTTTAATTTTTCAACCGTATAGAGCTTCGATGTAAGTGAATTCCTAAATCTATAGATATTAACGTAGCATATATTCAATATTATGATCAATCTGATTAACCTTAGTTAAAAAGGTATAATATTCTGTTTATTTTAATCAGTAATTGATTGTGAGTCTGACCCGTGATATGGAAAAATGAGATGATTCTAATGCAGGATGAAGGAGAAAATATACTTAAAGGACGAGGATGTGACTGGAGTCTGGGGTGTGTGCGGCCTACGGAACAAGTTTGCATTCCTGCAATCCCAAACTTCAGTGCAAAACCCTGACATAATTGTACTGCAAGAAACAATGCTCAACGAGAACACAACATTTGCTTTCTCAGGATACAAAGTTTACTCTACGTATCTTTCACCAACAACAAGAGGCCTAACAACTCTTGTTAAAAGCAGCATTCCCTCCAAGATAGAACCAAGTATTGACTGTGGGACTGAGACAGAGACTCTGAGTATTCAGATATCCCTGTTTGCTACAACTCTCACAGTACATAACATCTACAAATCCCCAGCAAAAACCATCAATGCTGAGGCGCTTTTCGCCGCTGCCTCCATTGATGACACAATAATTGCAGGAAACGTCAACGCCCATCACCCATTCCTGAATTCAGTAACTGCAACAAATCAAACAGGCAGACACTTTCATGCCTTACTGCAAGAGTATCCGGATGTAACACACATCAACAATGTTACAGAAGCCACTCATCTAAGAGGAGGACGACTAGACCTCACCCTCCTCTCTAGAGCCATACAAAGAGGCGCTAGATGGCAGCTGCACCCTGTATTAACGAGCGATCACATTGCCATAGAAATCAACCTCGAATTGGAGCAATACCCCCCTCCTCCTCCACCCCCCAAAAGGTGGAACCCAGACTTTGCAGACTGGAGAAAATTCGAAGCAACTAGGACAGAATGGGCTGTGGAATACATTAAAAACCCTCACAATGATATCTCCACCCTATCACTCGACTTCAACAAACAACTAGATGCAGCCGCAAGTGCTTCCATGCCTCAGAAAAAACACTGAGAAGAAACACGTTGACACCTGGTACTATAACAGCCGCATCAAAGAAATGAATGCCAGGATAAATAGGACCAGAAAACTTCTCAGAAGACACAGAACTGACGAGCTCCATGACTTACCTGTGGAGATCATCAAACACTCTGTGCAAGTATCATTGGAAGTCAAAACGGATAAATGGTACTCTTGGTGCCATGAAATCAACTTCAGCACATCCCTAGCCAACATATGGGGCTGGTTCAACAAAGTCTCTGGGAAATATAACACACTCAGAGTCACACACCCAGACCCATTAGCTGAAGCCAACAGAATTGCCAACAACTTTGCTGACAGAGCAAAAAGCACCAACCTACCTCTGCAGATAATAAACAGACAGAGAACACTACTCCCAATCAGGAACAACATCATTGAAGCCGCCTGCAACATGGTAGATGATACAGACAGCCCCTATACCATGGAGGAACTAAATACAGCCCTTGAAAGGGGCAGAAAAGACACTGCCCCTGGAGCCGACCTCATCACATACAGTATGTTAAGGAATATGGGAAGCCACGCGAATTTGGTGTACTTACACTTGATTATCAGAACACACACAGACAGACTACGCCCAACTACATGGAACCAACAGGACACCAAGCCCATCCCCAAACCCAAGGAACCAGACGCCTACCGACCCATAGCTTTGATTAGCTGCACCGAGAAAGTAGCTGAGAGAATGGTACTCAACAGACTGCAGTGGAAAATAGGCCAATTACATCACCGCCTATATGCCTACAGGAGCAGCATAGGCACTCAAGAATGTATAACAGATGTCCTATCAACAATTAATGACAAAAAAGCCTTTGTCATATTCCTCGACCTAGAGAAAGCCTTTGAGCTAGCCAGCTCACCAACCATTCTCTTTACACTAGTAGAAAAAAAGAGTAAAAGGACATCTACTAGCCTGGACTCGAAATTACACAACAAATCAAGAAGCCAGAGTCATCTTCCAAGGAAAAACAACCGATTTCATCCCCCTAGAAAATGGTACATCACAAGGAGGCATTCTAAGCCCCTACCTCTTCAATTTACTAATGGAGAACCTAGCTACTCTAAATCTCCCAAATGGAGTGGAAATCTTCATATATGCAGATGACATATGTATCATATGTCCAAACAAAGCACATGCAAGAAATGCCACCCAAAAGACATTGGATATGATCCAGACCAAATGCAACGATCTTGGTCTAAAGATCAACACTTACAAAGCAAAAGCCATGGCTATAAAACATCTGCAAAACCCTCAGAACTTTACTCTGAGGGGTGAAGCCATTGAATGGGTAAATCAATTCATGTACCTTGGAGTAATCATTAGCAAAATGCTATCACCTGCTAATGAAGTAATATACCTAAGAGAGAAGACAAAAATTCGTCTATCAGCCATGAGACGAATGTCCTCCCTCAAACAAGGAGTATCAAACAACCTCCTCAGACTGTTTTATCTACAAGCAATTCGATCCCACATCGATTATGCAGCACCTACTCTCACCAATATGACTGACACCCAAAAAGAATCATTGGAAGTAGTGCAAAACAACGCCATGAGACTCATCTGTGGCGCTCAAATGTGGACAAGACTCTGCTTACTAAGAGCAGAAACCAACCTAATTTCCCTGTCATCCAGAATTGACATTAGGAATAGCACTATAAGATTCAAGTCAATCATCACAGACAGGACAAGCCCACTTAACAGCAAATTGAAAAGACCACTACCTCTAGCAGAAGAGATAGACCCATCCAATTCTCATGCAAAGAAACTGCTAGATACACTTAGAAGGATGCAAATGCAAAATGAGGCCCACAAAACCAAGGGACAACAAAAGCACGAAGGCTACAGCACTCCTGCCCCTTGGGCTCAGGACCCCATCAAATACAACTTTACCATCCTACCAGCAGCTAGCAAAGCCCTCTGTACACAAGAGCAACTTACTGAAGCTGCAAAGAGTGCAATCAACAACACACCTGCACCCAAAATCTACTATACAGATGGATCAGTAGACCGTGAAATCCCTGCAGCTGCTGCTGCAGTCGTCTCCCCATCTGGATATAGAGAAAACTGGAGGCTTTCTAACCATGCCTCTACACTACAAACTGAGCTTGTGGCTATTGCAAAAGCCCTAGAACACTCAGCCAACCTACAGCATGGAAACACAATGATCCATACAGATTCCAGAGGAGCCATCCTGGCTCTCAAAAACCAGGAACCAACAGAGAATGTTTATCTCATAACCGCAATCCAATTCCTAGCCTTAGATCACAAAAACAACAACAGACAAGTGACTCTGAATTGGATTCCAAGTCATACCGACATTGCAGGCAATGACGAGGCCGATCACTTAGCAAAATCGGCCTTAATGTGCCAGACAATAAGTATTACTGTGCAACCCTCACTCAAAACCATCCAGAATCAAATGGCAGCTTACTGCAACATCCAAAGGTCTAGCGAAGTAAAGCGAGCCTTCTTGGATGGATCAAGATCTGCAAAGTGGTATATTGAAGCTACAAACATATTACCACACCCAATTGTAAGGAAAAAACCACGCCAGGACGCTGTCATCATCTGTAGACTGCGACTGGGATATCTATGCTGCTGGCAAATCATCTTAGACAACGATGCAGACCAAGCAACACAGCACAGACCAATAAGACCGTGCAATTACTGTAATCTAGATAAAGAAGAACCACTACAGCACTACCTACAGCACTGTCAAGAAACAAGCCTACTTCGACAGGATCTCAACCCAAACAATCCTGCAACTGCAACACCAATTGTCAAACACATAATTGCAAATGTTGTTGCCCTCTCAGCCTTTCTCCGCAGCTACCCTCCACCTAGATAATGTAACAACTGCACCAGTTTGCCATCTTAAAAAAACCCTTTCAACTTCTCTGCCAAGATCAGAACGATCACTGGCGGCTGAGGGCAATAACTTGTACTCCTTATAAGGAGACAGTTTTGCGCTCCTGTCCTTCCTCTCAACGATGGGAGGGAGTGCAGAGCCGTTGGTGGTTTTTCAGGTTTTCAACACCTCTTCCACTTGCAATCTCTCTTTTCAGTTCAGGTACCCCCTCTATCAATTAATACCCATATTGTCTCAAATAATCACTATTACAAGTAAATCTTTATTTTTATTTTTTGTTCTATTTTTACAGGTACAGGAATGTTTTATTCCACCCTTTTCCTACCACTCAAGCAGCTACTATTCTCTTCTCTTCAGCTCTCTCTTGCATAGCTGAAATCTCACACTATACCTCTGTCTAATAACTTAAGCTTAAACCACTATGAAGTGTTTTACTTCACCTATATCAATATCGCCAACTAAAACTCCTCAACTCCTTCCCGAGCCCTCCTACTTATCGGGACTTATTACTATAACTCTTTTTCTCCAACTATAGAGTGGAGCCAGTGGGATCCTGGGAAGGATATCCCCTTCCTACAGTCACCTTCTTCACTCTCCAAACAGGCTTCAATATTGCCTGTTACCATCCTCAACCCAAAACCTAACCCAATATCCTAAAAATAAAAGTTGCAGAATAACCACCACCTCAATTACCTATCCCAAAAAATAAAATCCTACCAAAACACCTACGGGCTGCAGGATTGCAATCGCCCATGTCTGGCAAAAAGGGCCAGGCAATCTTCAACAACAACAGACTGGAGTGTAACTGTCCTACGGTAAAGACTGAAGTACCGGTGAGGGAGAATAAAGCCATTTCTGCACAATAGTGGAGCGGATACCTGATAAAACAGTTCATTTGATGATACTAGCATAAAACTTTGCACAAAGCTTCCTTGTGATGTTCTTAAAGAAATAGAATTGTGAGCCACTCAATTTTTTTACTTATCAAGATGGCTGCCACATTTTTTAAAATGGCAGCAAAATCCCATTCCAGAATTTGACAAATTGACCATACAAAGTAATTTTGATGACCTTTTGCCTAGATTTGATGTAAAACATCTATATTTAAGTCAGTATTCACTGTAAATACAATTTTGTGAAAACTCTGAAAAAGTGCATGCGCAAAATTAGACTGACAAAGTCATATTGATTCATGTATCTTCGCATGTACAGGTGCATAATGCTATGCATTGCAATCCTGACCTATAGCACTTACAATTCCAGTACAAATCCTTTTACGTCCACATTTTAAGAGCTTTTGACATGACGCTGCAATTGGCAGCAAGCTGGTCCAATATAGCATCCAAACATTGTCGTCTTTTTGCCAACCCTAACTTTCAGGTGAAGGTAATTTCATAATGCGAACCACAGACTGACCCCATGTGTGCCCCAGTTGCAGTACAGCTCGCTTCACATGCTCTACTAAAGCTGCCCTAGAGGGTGGGATGGCATTATAAGGATTCTGTTTTCATGCAAACAATTGAAACCTTGCTTCACCGACTATGTTTGTGGTACTAGAGCAGTCGTGCATCACCACAATAGACTCTTCAATGACTCTCATGTCAGAAGATAAGTCATCTGTAGGCGAACTAAGTCTTGTAAAAACCGCCGTTGCCTCAGGATAGACATTCCATGCCTGCCAGCACATCTTACCTTTACCAAGAAATGCAGACTCTGTATCACAACCAGAGAAGGCGTGAAAAAATGACATTCCTCTTGCTTTTGGCCCTAATAATCTAGATATTTCATGTAAAGGGATCCATCTCAAATGCTTCCCATTCCCAAAGGCAATCTATAGATTTTCTATACTCAAGTCTGCAAACAATGAAACACCAATGACTACAACATCTGTATCAGAATTTACTTGCAATGTATCTTGAATAGCTTCTGATGTCAATTCATATTTAAAAGTACCAGTAAATTGAACCTTGTGCTGTGACATTTCTTTCTGAACGATTTATGCTGTCTTTGCCAAATACATGGCATCAGTATACTCGCAGGCAGTTACAAGTGCTTTCCCAATATCCTTCTAGAACACAAGCACTACCTCTCGACCTCGATGATATGCCTGTAGGTCTGGCAGCTTAGATAGAATTCTCTCTTTCAATCTTGTTTTGTTTTCCTTTATTGCAGCTGATGAAAAATCACTCAGTCTTCGTTCACATAGCAAACAGAAATCTACCAGCTTGAAAACTATACCTCCTGGATTGGCTCTTTGGCATTCCACTATATGTGTTATTAGACCTACAAATGCCAGTTCATCGTGAGAGTCGACTTTTTCTTGGTCTGTAGTTGTTTCAAGACCGTGTAGAAACTTTCTATCTCTGTTGTATAGAGCTGTTAACCATTTTGGATGGTACTTGAACTCCTGAGCTACGATATCACCTGAACTAAGCTTTGCAAGCAGCTCCTTATCTTGTAATCATCACTGTACTTCTGATCTTCGTTTTCTACCTCTATCTAGTTTAGTGATGTTAAATTTTATTCTACACGAATGATGATACTGTGCATTATTCCTGATCAGTGTTTCTTCTATTCCGTGACCATCATCAATTCTTCCAACATATAAAGCAATGGGCATTTCATTTAGCTTTCTGAACTCTAGAATATTCTTTGCTAATAAAGTATACCCCGATTTGCTCTTGTCTGAAGTATGTTTGAGTGACATCAATGTTTCATCTTTGTCTACCTGACAGATAAAGCATTTAGTCCAATCAGTTTCCCTCTTCTTATTAGGAGATATTGACAAACGAAGTCTTTTTGACATTTCAAAATTAAATAACAACACACTTTATGCCTAAAAAAAATTCTTCAATTGAGATTAACTATCCCGAGTTTTTTTTAGTAACTACAGCACAAATTTGATACTTCGACAGTTGAAAGGCCGAGGGATTATCCTTTTTACCACCTTCAACTTAAAAATACACATTACTGTATGGGATATGACTAGGTTCGATGCTGTTACCTCTATGCCTAGCCCGATCGTTAATCTAGCGCCATTTAACTCCTGTGCGATCTGTACACAATCCAAAAGACAAAAGCCCCATCCTTCTTGGCTCGGCTTTCCCGCGTTGGCACGCTCCCGTCAATTTGGGTACGAAACCTTGACTTTATATGGGGCGAATCAAGGTGTATTTGGGAGACTTAATAAAGCTGGCACTAAACCCCATGCCGACTTTCACGGCAGCTAGTTGCACTAGTGTGTCTTGGTAGTGTAAGCAAACGTTCATTTTATCATCCTTTCATGTTCATTTTATCATCCATTTCATGTTCATTTCCCTGATATAGCCGAAGTCGCGCTGCTTGGGAGTAAATAAATAACCAACATTTTATGCCCCCTTTTTTTTTACTGCCATTTTGTAAGAAACCCCTGGTGAGTTATAGGCAATATCAATTACACTATCAGAATGTTAAACTCGCAAATCTGAGTAATTGAATTATCAAAGAAACTAATTTGGCAAAATATCAAGTTTAGCCACCCAATTAATACTAAAATAAATATTTCGGGTCAAATTTTGCGCATGCGCACTTTAGAATTTTCACAACATTGTATTTCCAGTGACTATTTACATAAATATAGTGGTTTCCTTCAAATCTAGGCCACCGGTCATCAAAAGTGCTTCATATGACCCACTTGTCAAAATCTTGCACGTGGAAAATCGGGGGTTTACCGCCATTTTGAAATGTGGTGGCCATCTTGAAAAATTAAAAATTTGTGTGGCTCACAGTTTTATTTTCATAAGAACACCATGAAGAACCTTCATGCAAATTATGATGCTTGTATCAAAAAATGAACTATTTTGGTAAAATTTTATGGTTATCCGCCCCACTAAAATGAGGAGAAAGTCACTGGGGGTATATATTGTAAGTGTGTATATATATATATATATATATATATATATATATATATATATATATATATATATATATATATATATATATATATATATATATATATATATATATATATATATATATATATATATGTATATATATATATATATATATATATATATATATATATATATATATATATATATATATATATATATATATATATATATATATATATATATATATATATATATATATATATATATATATATATATAAATATATATATATATATATATATATATATATATATATATATATATATATATATATATATGTGTGTGTGTGTGTATAAATATATTTTTATGGATATATATATATATATATATATATATATATATATATATATATTATGGATACATATATATATATATATATATATATATATATATATATATATATATTTATAGTATGGATACATATATATATATATATATATATATATATATATATATATACATATATCCAGACTTTAATGTATTAATATATATGGCTTATTTTAAATATGAAAGAAACACGTTTAAATGTGCAAAAAATTTATCATATATATATATGTATATATATATGTATATATATATATATATATATATATATATATATATATATATATATATATATATGAAGTGACCCACAGAATACTTACAAGATTATTTTGTAGAATTTGGCATCAGGAAGTAAAACTTGATGAATGGGAGCTGGGAGGTTTGGTGAAAATGGCAAACAAATAAGACCTGACTGATTGTAATAATTACATAGACATCAAACTTACTTCAGTTTTTATGAAAATATATAGTATTTTTATTCTAAAGAGATTGTAGTGGAAGATTGATGAAAAGCTGAGATATGAGCAGGCAGGATTTCGAAGAAGTAAAAGTTGTTCTGACTAAATTTCCATTTTGAGACATGGTGTAGAGTAATCTGTAGAATATAGAAATCCACTTATGATGGCATTTGTGGACTATGAAAAAGCCTTTGATAGTGTAGACCGGCCAGTTTAGTGTAAAGTCCTACGTTATTATGGAATTCCTCTTAAATATATGAATTTGATTAAGTCTGTTCATGAGCATAGCAAATGCAAAGTTAATGTTAATGAAGTCCTATAAAATTTATTTCTAGTGAACAGTGGAGTACCCCAAAGGAATATGCTGTCACTTATGTTGTTTTTCCTCGTCATAGATTTTATAATGCAAAGAACAGTTGGGGATGGTGGAAAAGGATTCAACTGGAATGGTAATAGGATATTAGCTGACATAGAGAAGACTGATGATGCTGTCCTTATTAGCAGAACACCACAGAATTTGGACTACTTTCTAATCATAATGCATGAAATATCACAGGAAGTTGGGCTCATGTTAAATAGAAGAACGACAAAAATAATGACAGCAGAATATGCAATGGAAGATGAAATATCATTAGAAGGAGAGAGGATTAATGAGGTAGAATCATTTGAATTTTTAAGAACTTTGATCTTTATTACAGGATCTTTAGAATTGGAATTTAATGGAAGATTGAAAAACGCAAATCAGACAAAGGTAAGGCTAAGTAAAATTTGGAAACCAAATCGCCTGAAATTGCATACAAAAATCAGATTATATATCAGTTTATTAATGTCCGTGTTACTGTATGGACGATTACTGGTATAACAATGAAACAATATCCAATAGATTTTGTAGATTTCAGAGCAATTCCCCTAGAAGAATCTGGAAGTGAAATGGCAGGATAGGATTGAGATTGAAACTATAAAAGAAAGTATTCGAGTGCCATATTTGGCTGAGATCATGGTGAGGGGTAGAGGCAGATGGTCTGGTCATGCTCTTCGCACTCCTCAAATAAGGTTAGTACACCAAAGATTTAACTGGGCTCCAGAAGACACTAGAAGAGTTGGAAGACCCAAGCCTATATGCCTGAGAACTAGGAAACGTGGAGTAAGGGATGATGAACGGAGATGTATGTATATAGATATACATATATGTATATATATATATATATATATATATATATATATATATGATATATATATATATATATATATATATATATATATATATATATAGTATATATATATATATATATATATGTATATATATATATATATATATATATATATATATATATATATATATATATATATATATATATATATATATATATATATATATATATATATATATATATATATATATATATATATATATATTCATATGGTGCAAATAAGTACGATATCTTACTCGCCTCCACTGAATTTTTGTCTTTTATATCTTGTGAGCTTCTTCAACCAAAACCATGTACTCCCATTATTGTTCATTTATCTCTCCATCATGGGTGCTTAAGTATATAAGTAGACAAAGCTGAAGAAGCAAACCATTTCAGAGAAATTTCATATATTTGTGAGTGCTCATTTGAGAATAGAACATGAAAACTTTTCTTTATCTTTACATTTCAGTGTAAATATATTTCTCAAAAGGAATTATAGAACCGCTGGCTGTCAATGCCGGGTATTAATGAAAATTATGAAGCAACCGCATCATAACTTTTATGGAATTCATGTTAAGATTATGAAATAAAAATAATCTGATAATTAAGTACCAATGAACATAGAATAACATAAAAGTAATAATGTAAATAATTTGAGTACCTAGTGCAAATAAAATTGTATAAATTATTTGGATTAAATTCCTAAATATACTGTAATTACCTCAATGGGTTACTGGCGGTCTCTAATGCAAGTACAATCATTCACTAGCTCTTCTAAATCAAATGACCTAAACATGTTTTTCTGTGGTCATCAACAACAAAGAAAATAGCCAGACATCTCCAGTTGTAGTTTGCAAATAGCTCTTCACTTGTATTTGCACAAAAAAATATCTCTTGTTATTAGCAATAGTGACTGGAATGGTTAATAAGATTTTCAGAATAGTTAGCATCTCAGAAAAGGCAAGTGGTAAGCTATTTAGAGCAGAGCACACATCGAATAGGTCCTTTTGTTTCTTTTGTTCTAAGAATGCCTTTTCAGAATGGATATGTGGAACCATGGGGACTAAATCAATATGTGCACTGTAGTACTTTGCGAACATAGGTAGTTTTTCCTCGTCAAAGAACTACCTTGTTTGACACTCAAATGTAGAGAGATATTGAAATAAGTCAATTTTATTGCTGAACCTGCTGTCAAATTCAGCAGTGCACTTATCTATTACTGGTAGTACAAATCTGTCTTCAGATGTTGCTTTGACTGATATTCTGTTAAAATGCCAATTCCTCATGCCGCTTCCCATTTGTACTTGTTGTGAGATATTCTTTAAGTCTGTTCGATTTTTTGTATTCTCTTGATGCTAGCTAATCCCACAGTGGCACATACCTCTAGTACATCCACTCCAAGTTTTTTAGCTAACTCTTGTGCTTCATGATACAGCTTCTCATATTTTCTGTCAGTTCTCATATTTATCAATTATTTTTTCATATTAATGTCTTTAGATCTGCAGTTTTAACAATGGATATACCTCTTCTTGAAGTTTCTCTGACAGAAAATTTGTTTGAGTTAATAATTTTTCTGAAACAAACAGACAAACTATGAATCTTCAAGATTCCAATGTTGACTTTATGCCAGATGCTTCCATAGAAGCTTCATTAGGTGACTCAAATAGAGTATTTAGTACTGCAAGAGTAGCCTCTTGTCGTACACAAGTTTTGTAAATACTCCTATACGAATAGAAGCACCTAGTTGCAACTGTTCTCTCTAATTCTAGTACCTGTTATCCCTGTGCCTTCTGTGATTTAACAAAAAGCTCATGTTTTGAGTTGCTATGTATTATACAAAGACTGTATGGTTGAGAAGCAATATGCAAAGACATCAAGGTTCTTCACACAGTCAGTGAGGAAGAGATTGATCATATGTCCATAGCATTGTATGTAGATGACATGGGGAATTTTCTCTACTACACAGACTTGAACTTCTGATGCCCATCTACTCGTAACATTCGCCCCATCATAGCACTGTGCTATGCAATTCGACAGTTCTAAGCCTAGCTCATTTAACTCCTTCAGAATGAAATTGCATGTGATAGATACCACAACATCTCTCTTGGATTATTTCGCCATCAAAGAACCTGATTATTATGCTTAATTATTATTTTCTTGACTAATCTGTGTCATCTACTAATATGGAAAAATGCTTTGAGTTCTTAATTTGTGTAGATATATTTTTAAGAACTTTCTTGCTAAACACTTGTACTGTCACTTTGATACTCGGCGGACATGTAGTTGCCATACCTTACTTCCATATTTTTACGCAAAATTTCATTTGCATCAGATAATATACTGAGCGTCTCATAGGTGTTTCCTCTATTTTCTGAAGTTACACTTTCATCATAGCCACGGAAGGCCAAAACCTACCTAACAAGTAAACTTATTTCATGCAGCAGACATTTCACATTATTATTATTATAATTTCAATTATTATTATAATAATAATTATTATTATTATTTTTATTATTATTATTATTATTATTATTATTATTATTAGCAGTAGTAGTAGTAGTAGTAGTAGTACTAGTAGTAGTAGTAGTAGTAGTAGTAGTATTTTTATTATTATTATTATTATTATTATTATTATTATTATTACTAGTTAAGCTACAACCTTAGTTGGAAAAGCAAGATGCTATGAACCAAAGGTCTCCAACAGGGAAAAGTGATCCATTGAGGAAAGGAAATAAAGGTGATAAATAAATGATATGAGAAATAATGTACAATTAAAATAAAATATATTAAAAACAGTAACATCATCAAAACAGATATTTCATATATAAATTATGAAAAGATTTATGTCAGCCTGTTCAACAAAAAAAAATTGCTGCACCTTTGAAATTTTAAAACTCTACCGATTCAACTACCCGATTAGGAAGATCATTCCACAACTTGGTCACAGCTGGAATAAAACTTCTAGAATCCTGTGTAGTATTAAGCCTCATGATTGAAAATGTCTGACTATTTGAATTAACTGCATGTCTAATATTAAGAAGAGGATGGAACTTTCCGGGAAGATCTGAATGTGAAGGATGATCAGAATTAAAACAAATCTTATGCAACCTGTATAAGTAACTAATTGAACGACGGTACCAGAAATTAATATCCAGATTACGAATAAGAAATATAATAGACCGTAAGTTCATGTCCAGCCAATTAAGAGGAGAATCAGTAGGCTAAAGACCAGACAGGAGAACGATACTCGAAACAAGATAGAATGAAAGAATTAAAATACTTCTTCAGAATAGATTGATCATCGAGAATCTTAAAAGAATTTCTCAATAAGCCATTTAATTTGCGCAATTGAAGAAGAAACAGACCTAATGTGTTTCTCAAAAGTAAATATGCTGTGGAGAATCACACCTAAAATTTTAAAAGTCATACAGAGTTAAACAAACATTATCAATGCTGATATCATGCTTACAATCATACTTTGAGTTTGGTTAGGATTCAACTTCATGTTCCAAAATTTGCACCGTGCGCTAATTTTAGCCAGATCTCTATTAAGGGATTCAGCAACCCCAGATCTAGACTCGGAAGATGGAATTAATGCAGAGAGTATACCATCATCTGCATATGCAACGAGCTTGTTTTCTAGGCCAAACCACATGTCATGTGTAAAAGGTATGAAAAGTAATGGGCCAAGAACACTAGATATCAAATATATACTCACAATACTCTCTCTACTCGCAATATATTACTTAGAAAGTCAATAATAATGCTAAGAAACGACCCACCCACTCCCAACTGTTTAAGTTTGAAAACAAGGGCCTCATGATTAACAAGGTTAAAGGCAGCACCAAAATCATGGCCAATCATACGAACTTCCAGACCCTTAAATTTTAATCAATTACTCATGGAATTCACACGTCTTTCCCATTTAGAATTTTTTTTTTTTTTTTTTTTTTTTTTTTTTTTTTTTTTTTTTTTTTTTAATGAGTTTGAGGATCCCTTCCATTTCTTAAATCCCACTTCAATGAATGTTCACTCACTATGAGACTCACCTTTATAAAAGTCAACTTTTTATTGTTCGCTAGTCTTAGCCACAAAAAAATATATATAACTAAATGTGATGTTAAAGTGATGACACATTTAAATTTCGATAGAAATAATGGAAAACCAGCTGTTGTTACTTCTTGGTGTCTGGGGATTGAGGATGAAAGGTGAGGACTGGGATTGGCAAGTAGAATATTGGAGGTGTCAATTGCCCACCATCTCCCCCAAATGACGCCCCTAAAGACAAGTGCAAAAATATGGGTATTTTCGTTACCTGCAGAGTGAATTTATATCTTTCGTCTATCATTTGTGGACTTGATAAAAACATACAAGTCAGGGACAGGTGTAAGTAAAAAATGAATGCAAGCATTTCAAATACATAGTTGTAAGGTTGAAAACAGAATAAATGTTCTTAGACCTATCCAAATTCTTAGAGATCTGGATGGAATGTCGTGATGGTTGCCATCCAACTGGATGTTTTGGTAGTTTTGATCATTGAGGACTTTTACAATTTATGGACCTGTGGAGGAAGAACAGAGGAGGCGGTACCACCTACTATTGCACATATATCCCTATAATCCGGAATCTCGCTTCGCTTAAATGTTTCATTACTAATAATGTCATTCTATGTTATCCATTTATTACAATCAAAAGTATTATCAAAGGGTTTACAGCCCCTTCAACCATTCTCCTTATTGACCTGTCAGGACAGATGTAGACAATTTTCCCCTTATTAAAACCAATTTCATGGCTTATCTCCCAAGTGCATTGAACTATTTCACTATAGTATTTTTCTTTTCTGAAAGGTGCAATATGCTCTCTTTGACACTTATCCATAGACGCGGCTGCTCTCCCCGATTATCAATCATCATATTCATTACATGGAGTTAAAAATGCCCCTATATATATATATATATATATATATATATATATATATATATATATATATATATATATATATATATATATAAATGTATGTATATATATATGTATATATATATATATATATATATATATATATATATATATATATATATATATATATATGTATATATATATACACACACATATATATATATATATATATATATATATATATATATATATATATATATATATATATATATATATATATATATATATATATGTATGTATATATATAAATATATATATATATATATATATATATATATATATATATATATATATATATGTGTGTGTGTGTGTGTGTGTGTGTGTGTTTGTGTAAAAGAGGAAACTACATTTTTGTGCAGGTTGAATAAAACCAGTTTCAATTATTCCTTATGCTTTTTTTTTTTTTTTTTTTTTTTTTTTTGTCTTTTCAAAACATACCCTTATTCTAGCTGTGACCAAACTTTGAAGGAATCTTCTTAAGCATGGATACCCGCAGATAGAGTAGTTTCGGGTGAAGACTTTGTTACATAGTTGTATACTCCTTTTAGAAAGGAGGGAGGGTCCATCAGGACGACATGGCCATATCACCCAAAAATAGATTTTTCGCTCTGCTCAAAATCCGTTTTTTGAGGTCAGCCATGTCGTCCTGATGGAAATTTACCAGAGAATTACTTGAAAGTACTATATATGTAGGTTTGTATAATTGCCTTTACTTTGAATCAGTTCCTTATATGGTCTCCCAGACTTAATATATATGACATTACCGTTATTTGTCATATCCACTAAGTTTGAAATTAACTTAGGGCTTCCTGCCCCCTGCAGGGATATTGTTGACACCAACTATAAGGCGTCAAAGTTGTATTTCGTAGGAACAAGGTGGAACTTATTGGTGAATACCAGGTTGTTCTTACAGAGGTATACTGACAAGTATATTTATTTTTAGAAAAAATAAAAGGCTCTGGAACATTTATTTGATTTCATGCAGGGCGAATAAGGCACAGATATATTTTATGTATTTATTTGTATAGACAAATGTAAATACAACAACGAATGTATCGTAAATAAAATCCTTTAACAATTCAACATCATCAAGGTATATATATATTTGTAACCTGTAAGGGAATAAATACATATATGGGTTAGTTACAGGTGTCACTCAGTATTGTGAAATTATTTAATTGATTTCACTTAGATGTTGGATATGTTTTAACACTGTGTACGAATGTTTACACGGCACTGGTGTTATTGGTTAGATTCTACACCTATATAGAGCAGTCCGAGATTCACTATAGTGATCTCCACTGACGTGTATTACACTAAAAGATGCTAATACCTGTTCAACCCGTGTACTATTAAGTCCCAAACAGTTCACTATTCATCGCAGCACTAGACAACAGGTTTTATAACACTATCTGCCGCCACCACAAAGTGTTTTATTTCATGCACTTGCTACGCATAATGTTTATAGAAGACTCTAGAAGATTTCCACCCAGTATATGAGCAGAGTCTATCAAAGTCCACATGCTGAAAGAAGTTCACCGAGGATGCAACTTTTCTAGGATCGTGCTGTGCAGGTGTACTGTCAGGATCCACTCTGTGAATAAAGTAGGTGAGTTTCACCCTCAGTTATTTTAGGGATAAGTTTGATCCTGAGGTTTCGCCTAGGAAGAGCTGTCCTTCCTTGACGTCTGAAGTTCTTCGAAGATAGACCTTAAGACACTCTACTGGACATAAAGAGACAGCTTCCTTTAGACAGCAGATTCTCCAAGGACCCCACCTTTTGGTGGGCAGCTTGTTTTTGGCGAGAAAGGTAGGATCAGGAAAGAGATTCAGTTCTCCCTCTTCTGTAAACTGAATATGGCCCTAGTTTCTAGATAGGGCCACTATTTCACTAACTTTAGCCCCTGAGGCTATAGCAAATAAGAATATCACTTTCTGTGTTAGATCCTTTAGGTAACAATCTTCGTTATTGAAGTTCGAAGCATAGTGCAAGACTTTGTCCAAGGACCATGATATGGGCTTTGGAGGGCTTGCTGGTTTGAGTCTAGCGCATGCTTTCGGAATCTTATTGAAGATTTCCTTCGACAGGTCCACCTGGAAGACATAAAAAAGAGGTCTAGTCAAAGCTGACTTACACGTAGTTATCATGAGGAAAGCCAGGCCTTGCTCATGAAGGTGGATGAATAAGGAAAGGCAAAAGTCTATCGAGATTTCTGCCAGTCTGTTTGCTCTGACAAAGGAAACCCACTTCTTCCAAGACAATTCATATTGTCTTCTGGTTGACTTTGACTTGCATTCTTGTATAAAGTCAATGTATTTTTCTGAGATCCCGAACCTTTTCTTGGCTACTAAGGCGAGAAAATCATGAGATGTATGTTCTAGGTTCTCAATGATGAAGCGTAGACAGTTGACTTCTGAACCTGTTGGGATAGAACTGTATTCGGTAGAGGAAACAGCCTTAGCTTCAGTTCTATCACTAGAGGGAACCAATTGCTCCTGGGCCATTTGGGGGCCACTACTGCTGCTGTTCCCTTGAAGGATCTCAGCTTGTTGAGAACCTTCAGCAGGAGATTTGTTGTAGGGAACAGATAGATGTGATTCCATCTATTTCAATCGAGGGACATAGCGTCCGTCGCTTCTGCCCGAGGGTCCCTGTATGGGGCCACATATCGAGATAGATTCTTGTTGGCGCTCGTTACGAAGAGGTCGATCTGCAGTTCCCGGACTTTCTCCAAGATGAAGGAGAATAAATCTGCGTCTAGGGACCATTCTGACTCTATCGGTTTTCGCCTGGATAGAGCGTCCGGTGTCACATTGCGGAACCCTTATAGATGAACTCCTGATAAGTAACATCTTTTCTTTCTTGCCAAGCGAAAGATGGTCAACATCACGTGATTGATGTAGGGCGATCTCGAGCCTTGTTGGTTCAGACATTTCACTATCACCTCGCTGTCCAAGACCAACTTGATGTGGGCTGATCTGTGAGGGGATAGTATCTTCAACGTTAGAAAGACTGCCATGGCTTCCAGAATGTTGATGTGAAAGGTCTTGAACTGGTGTGACCAGTTCCCTTGTACTTTCCTTTGATGGGAATGGCTTCCCCATACTTCCGGTGAGGCATCTGTGAGGATGACTACTGACGGTTGAGGTGGTTGTAAGGGAATTGTCCTTGCTAGGCACTTGACCTTTGACCACGGCCTCAGAAGCGATCGCAGTAAGGTCAGTGTCAATCTCTGTTGATCTCTTCGAGCGTTTGATGCCTATCTTTTCCAGACTCCTGATGCATCCTTCAGTTGTGCTTTCAGCAATGGGTCTGTTACTGCTGCGAACTGGAGAGAGCCCAGTACTCTTTCCTGTTGGCGTCTTGAAATCTTGTTGGATTTCAGTAGTCTCTTGACAGAACCCGCAATCTCTCTCCACTTCTTCGGTGGAATGGAGAGGCAGTGTGTCTGCAAGTTCCAATAGATTCCTAACCATTGAAACTCTTGAGCTGGAGAGAGGCGAGACTTCTTGTAGTTGATCTTGAAGCCCAGATGGACCAGGAACTGGATCACATTCATGGCTGCCTGCAGACAAGCGATCTTGGATGCTGTCCACACCAACCAGTCAAGGTATGCTGCTACCTGAATGCCTTCTAAGCGTAGCTGTTGTACGACTGTGTCTGCAAGATTTGTGAATATCCTTGGGGCTATGTTTAGTCCAAAGGGCATGGCTGTGAAAACATACTTTGTCTTCTGTAGTCTGAATTCTAGGTAGGAGGAGAGGGGGCAGCTGACAGGTAGGTGCCAGTAAACATCTGCCAGGTCTATTGAGACTGTGTACGCCCCTTTCGGTAACTGGATCCTCATGTGTTGTAGGGTTAACATCCGGAACTTGTTGTTCTCGATGAACTTGTTGAGTGGAGACAATTCTAGAATGACTCTGAGTTTGTCTGAGTCTTTCTTGGGAACACAAAACAGCCTTCCCTGGAATTTGATGGACTTTGTTTTCCTTATGACCTTTTTGTTCAAGAGTTCTAAGGTATATTCTTCCAATAAGGGGGTGGAGTGTTGGAAGAATTGAGGAAAGGAAGGTGGAATTTTGTTCCATTTCCACCCTAGTCCATTCTTGATTAGGCTGCGGGCCCAAGGATCGAAGGTCCAACGATCTCGAAAGTGGAAGTCTTCCTCCTACCTGGAGCATCTCATTATTGAGATGATCCGGAGGGTTTGTTACCCTGACCACGTCCTCCTGTACCCCTTGAGGGGTTTCTTGAGGAGCCTCTTCTAGATCCTCTACCTTTAGGGGGAAACGTAGTGGTGTGCCTGTCAAAGCCTTGGTTAAAGGCTGGTGACTGAGCTACTAACTACTGTGGCACCATTTGGAATGTGGTTTGCGGCTGGGCAACCATTTGGGGCACTGTGGTCATGGTAACCTAGGGATGCTGTGCAGGTCTATGATGCACCCGTGGCTTCTTCGTCTTCCTGTTCTTGGGTTGGGGATCAGCGTCAAAGGATGATTTCCTACTGGAAGACATGTCCCCCTTTTGGAGAAGGTTCCTATTCTCCGTGGCGGCTTTAGCTACTACCTCTTGGACTGCTTCTTTTGGGAAGAGGTCCTCACCCCAGATACATGAAGTAATCAACTTCCTGGGCTCGTGTTTGACCGTTGCATTGGCAAACACATGCTCTCTAAAGGCCCTCCTGGCCTTCACGAAAGCGTACAAGGCCTTTACAAGAGATTGAGAATGTTAGATGGACCTTGTTCCAATCCTTCTCGCAGGTAGGCAGAGCTAGAGACGATGGTTTACATTCCTCTAGCATAGGGCAGGGTTTGCCCGCATCAACTGCTTTTAGCATGCAGTGGAGAGCTTTATCCGAAAAGGGAAAAGCTCTGGAGGAGGGAGCAAGGAAGGTAGGGTGCCTCTTGCTCAAAGCAGAAACCTTTGAATTTGTATAGCCAGCTTTCTTCAGGTTACTCTCAAGAGAGCTTGCGCCTTGTCATGATCAAAGACCATGACCTCCTTAGGTTTCGTCTCTTCTTTAGATACTGGTTCATTCTTCAATCTCACGAAGCATTCCGGGTAAGCCGAAATGTTCGGCCAGAATTTGAGATCGTCGAGGGGTATAGCCCCCATCTTCTCAGAGATGTAGAGTTTCCCATTCATCATGGGCATGAACTCCACATACTTCCCGGGTTTGGTTTTGGAGCATTGGGGTAAGTCAGAGACTTTGACACGCTTGTGGGAGCCGCCGAAAGCGGCCGATCGGTGCTCATCTCTGACTCCCCTCCTCATCTCTTGCTGTTCCTTGTGCATTGTTTCCATCATCAATTGGATCTGCTCCATGAGCGCTTAGCCCTTGGATAACAGCGGGTCCGGTTGAGGGGTTGGGGCCGAAGAAGATGATGGCACAAGTTGATATGTCATCACAGACAGTAAAGGGTCTTCCGTCACTGTCGATACGGATCCTTCTTCCTCCTCGGGTGGCTGGGCCACCTCTTCTTCGGGGTCTTCTTGTAGAAGATCTTTTTCGGTGTCTGAGGACACCTCTGACATCCGCTCCTGATGGATGTCCATGCCTTCTAGAGCCTTATTGACCTCAGTCTCTATCGTCAGTTGTATGAAGGAGGCTTGATCTGTGCCTGAGGCACAACCACATCAGATTGGGCCATAGGGAACAGAAGGATTTTCATCGCTTCATTTGGCAGGTAAGGTCCCGGAGAGTTCTTCTGGAACCCTCTTACCCACCTTTGAAGCATTTCCCTCGCAGTGTTCCTCGACTCCGCCGTCTTCGGACCGCCGAAACCCTCGGACATCAATGCCGAGCAGACAGTGCAACCCTTCGGATCCCAATACCTCAGGGATTCAGTTGCGATGGAGCAGGGGACATGAGATCTGCACATCTTGTGGCCACAAAAGTCCCTGCTTTTGTGGTTGCAGTACATGACCGCGCACTTCACCTTAGCCTCCTCCTGTAAGGAAAGAAAGAGTAAAATGAGTAAGGGGTAATTTATTACACTGATAAATATATTCATATGCATTAAATAGTAATCGTTACTATTATAATTAAAGCGTAGGATAATAAGCTAGAAAGGAAATAGGAAAGACACATATCTGTGTTTCCTGTCCAGGCAATTGCTGTGACCTCCCTCAATAATAATATATATATATAATTTCCTTATTAGGGAAATTACAGGGTGGAAAAGCTCTACAGTAGTACTTAGAGTTGAAGTCAGTGTATACTAAAATTAACTCCACCACAAGTGAAATATTAATACTCCAGGGTAATTATTGGTGTTCCAATGATCTAGGATACATCGGAATGTTGAAGGAATGCTTCACCTCAACATTTGCTTAGCGGTCTCAACAATGGACTGTGAAAAGATACACAGAGTATATTGGAAAATCATACCACTGTGTAGGTTATATACTGGAATTTTCTAACTGCTGTATTGTTATACTACAGGAATACTGGCTACTGTATAATCTTATACTGTAGTCCTGCCGGTATACTACCTGGCTACGCTAGTACCTGGCGGCACTAGCTGACAAAGAGAGAGAAGGAATGGAGAGAAGGACTACCGTATTATTATAGTTTAGTACAATAATCAGGGTTGTAGAGACTACTGTCTCTACTGCCTTCTTTCCAGAATGAGGATTCAAATGGAAGGGGAGAGAATGTATTAATTCTAGCTTCTATTCAGCCACATTACCTGTTGCCGGCTGCACTGCCGCTTACAGGGTTTGTGGATGACAGACCAAGGGAGGACTGAAGATTACTCAAAGTTGTAGTCATTCTCCCACTGGCAGCCGTCATGGCCGGCTCAACCTTTCCCGGAGCATTGCGTCCGTTAGGGAGAAGGTCGAAGAGGCAACCTAATCACCTTTGTAGGAGCTGTGCCAGCATCATAATCAGCCCGGCAAACGGGGTGATTGTAGAATACCAGCCACAACCTAGCCGTCACTAAAAGACAGAAGGGGGAAACGAAAGGGTCTTATATTTTGCATAGAAAGAAGGCGGCAGGTATGCCTCCTGCTTTCGGCTGCAAATCAAGGAAACGTAGTTTCCTATGCCACCGCCATCTTAGGCGGCAGAGGAATAACGATTCCTTAGCCTGAGACATTGCCAGATATAAGACATGTCTTCTAGTCCACAAGGGAGACAGGTGGCAGCAATTATACTACCATTTTCGGTTGTGGACTAGGGAACCCAGGCTTCCTATGCCGGCAACGGTGCAACCGGCAGGGGAATTACTAATCCCTCATCGGTGGCGTTGCCGGCAACAAGACCGAATACCCTGAGTTACTGTCGTATTTCAAAGCCGGGATACTCACCGGCAAAGAGGATGGACAGAAACACTATCTCAGTCAAGCCGGAGTACACTACTCTATGGCAAGACGAAAGATAGGGTTGCCGCCTGGGCTGCCGGCACTCAAGAGGAAGGAAGGGTTTATCCTCATTTCTCTAAAAGAGAAGAGTATCGAATTATGACAGTAATCCTAGGAGATATATATCTCCGATTGAATTAATAAAACGATACGAGAGAATAAACGGGGATAACGTTACTAAAGTATACTAAAACGCGTTAGGCTAGCCTAACTAGAGTCGGGATCTCGGCTACACTAATACCACCGAGGCCCTATTGTATACGATCAAAACGGTTTATCATAATAGGAAATATTACATGTGTAAATCTTATCTTCACTAGTATAGTTTGCCTAAATAGCTAGAATTTCATTATAGCTAAATACCGGGAACGTCGTACTACTAACTAAATAAAGCATTTATGGCGTACGATAGCGGTCCAAAATGGCCACCCCCGGTGCTTGCTCTGCTCCACTAAACACATCTAAATTATGCTAATTTAACTGTGAGAAGGGAGCCAAAAATTATTCACAGGAAAGATTAAATACTCAACTTTTCAGAGGATGAAGATTCTAGAGATTGCATCGTAATAATCCTTGAGAAAAGTAACAACACCAAGAGCGAGAGCGAGTGGGAGAAACACTGTGCTTAATTGGCTACTTCAAAAGGAATAGTACACTGTGGTAGTACTGGGAGGGGATCCACGGGGTAACCTTGAAAACGGCTCCCCTTCAATTTCGCCACTCTTCCCCCTCAAAGCGAAAACTCTATTCCGGGTGAAAAGTGCTATGTGTCGTATCAACAAATACGTCCCCTGATATTATGCGATATCCTTAAGAGTTATATTAAGGTTACTCGTGCCAGGAGTTAGAATACTGGAGACCTGTGGTCAATTCTCTGGGAGTATCCCTGCAGCCAAAAATCCCTTACAAAGTTACCTAAAGGAACCTTCCATCAGGACGACATGGCTGAGCCCAAAAATGCAATTATTTAGTTAGTAGTGTGATGCTCCCAGTATTTAGCTAAAAAGAAACTTTTTAGCTAGTTAGGCAAAATTGTGCCAGTGAAGATTGCATATATATATTTCCTATCCCAATATATAACGTTACTTTCGTATACGATAGGATCCCGGTGGTATCACTCGTAACCGCTGTCCCCACTGGAGCTAGTTTTGTATACGTTAGTAATGTAACTCCCATTGTTTAACCTCTTGTATCGTTCCTATTAATTTGGTTGGGGATACATATCCCCTAGAATTTATTGGTATAATTCGATACGTTTCTCTTTTAGAGAAAAGAGGATGAACCCTTCCTCCCCCCTGAGCGCCGCCATCCCAAGAATTGCTTCCGTTAGGGAGAAGGTCGAAGAGCAACCTAACCACCTTTGTAGGAGCCATGCCAGCATCATAATCAGCCCGGTAAGCGGGGTGATTGTAGAATACCAACCACAACCTAGCCGTCACTAAAGGACAGAAGGGGGAAACGAAAGGGTCTTATATTTTGCATAGAAAGAAGGCGGCAAGTATGCCTCCTGCTTTCGGCTGCAAATCAAGGAAACGTAGTTTCCTATGCCACCGCCATCTTAGGCGGCAGAGGAATAACGATTCCTTAGCCTGAGACATTGCCAGATATAAGACATGTCTTCTAGTCCACAAGGGAGACTGGTGGCAGCAATTATACTACCATTTTCGGTTGTGGACTAGGGAACCCAGGCTTTCTATGCCGGCAACGGTGCAACCGGCAGGGGAATAACTAATCCCTCATCACTGGCGTTGCCGGCAACAAGACCGAATACCCTGAGTTACTGTCGTATTTCAAAGCCGGGATACTCACCGGCAAAGAGGATGGACAGAAACACTATCTCAGTCAAGCCGGAGTACACTACTCTATGGCAAGACGAAAGATAGGGTTGCCGCCTGGGCTGCCGGCACTCAAGAGGAAGGAAGGGTTTATCCTCATTTCCCTAAAAGAGAAGAGTATCGAATTATGACAGTAATCCTAGGAGATATATATCTCCGATTGAATTAATAAAACGATACGAGAGAATAAACGGGGATAACGTTACTAAAGTATACTAAAACGCGTTAGGCTAGCCTAACTAGAGTCGGGATCTCGGCTACACTAATACCACCGAGGCCCTATTGTATACGATCAAAACGGTTTATCATAATAGGAAATATTACATGTGTAAATCTTATCTTCACTAGTATAGTTTGCCTAAATAGCTAGAATTTCATTATAGCTAAATACCGGGAACGTCGTACTACTAACTAAATAAAGCATTTATGGCGTACGACAGCGGTCCAAAATGGCCACCCCCGGTGCTTGCTCTGCTCCACTAAACAAATCTAAATTATGCTAATTTAACTGTGAGAAGGGAGCCAAAAATTATTCACAGGAAAGATTAAATACTCAACTTTTCAGAGGATGAAGATTCTAGAGATTGCATCGTAATAATCCTTGAGAAAAGTAACAACACCAAGAGCGAGAGCGAATGGGAGAAACACTGTGCTTAATTGGCTACTTCAAAAGGAATATTATACTGTGGTAGTACTGGGAGGGGATCCACGGTTTAACCTTGAAAACGGCTCCCCTTCAATTTCGCCACTCTTCCCCCTCAAAGCGAAATCTCTATTCCGGCTGAAAAGTGCTATGTGTCGTATCAACAAATACGTCCCCTGATATTATGCGATATCCTTAAAAGTTATATTAAGGATACTCGTGCCAGGAGTTAGAATTCTGGAGACCTGTGGTCAATTCTCTGGGAGTATCCCTGCAGCCAAAAATCCCTTACAAAGCTACCTAAAGGAACCTTCCATCAGGACGACATGGCTGAGCCCAAAAATGCAATTATTTAGTTAGTAGTGTGACGCTCCCAGTATTTAGCTAAAAAGAAACTTTTTAGTTAGTTAGGCAAAATTGTGCTAGTGAAGATTGCATATATATAATATTTCCTCTTCCAATATATAACGTTACTTTCTTATACTATACGATCCCGGTGGTATCACTCGTAACCGCTGTCCCCACTGGAGTTAGTTTTGTATACGTTAGTAATGTAACTCCCATTGTTTAACCTCTTGTATCGTTCCTATTAATTTGGGTGGGGATACTTATCCCCTAGAATTTATTGGTATAATTCGATACGTTTCTCTTTTAGAGAAAAGAGGATGAACCCTTCCTCCCCCCTGAGCGCCGCCATCCCAAGCGGCAACCCTATCTTTTGTTATCGCCACTGAGTAATTAACTCCGGCTTTACTTAGCGTCGATCTTCTTTTCCGCCGAGTATCCCGGCTTCGAAGTATGAAAGTAACTCAGGGTGTATTGTCTTGTAGCGAACAATGTCGCCGACAGGGGAATCGTGATTCCTCTGCCGCCCACGATGTTGTTTGCATGGGAAGCTATGCTTCCTCAGTTTATAACTGAAAGTAGGCGGCATACCTGCCGCCGCCTTTCTTCCTTGTAGACTATAAGACATGTCTTATAGCCGACAATGTCGCCGACATGGGAATTCATATTCCTCTGCCGACCACGACGGTGTCAGCACAGGAAGCCATGCTTCCTTAATCTACAGCTTAAAATAGGCGGCATGCTTGCCGCCGCCTTTCTCCTCTGCAAACTATAAGACCCTTTTCCCTCCCGCCTCTGTCCTTTAGTGTCGGCCTAGCCGTCACAACATTTTTTTGGCCGGTATTCTACAATCATTCCGGCTTGTTGGATTGACTAAGTTGCCGGCTTGAACCCTACCAGCGTCGGTTAGGTTGCCACCTCGGCCAACTTCCCCTTATGTCCTTCCATCCCCGGAAGCAAATGCCCCGGGGGGAAGACTGAGCCGGCCCTGACGGCTGCCGGTGGGAAACCCAATATAGTCTACTGTTGAGAATTCTTCAGCCCTCTCTTGGACTGCCATCCATTAGAATTCTCATTTTGGCAAGGAAGCAGTAGGCGGCGGTAGCCCTCCTACACTTCCATTCATTATGCTAAACCATAATAATAGAAAACCCTCCTTTCCATTCTCTCTCTCTCTCTATCACTTAGTGCTGCCAGGCACTAGCCTAACGCCAGTAGTGTACCGATTAAACTACAGTATACAACAATACAGTAGCCAGTAAAACTACAGTATATAACAATACAGTAGTTAGAAAACTACAGTATATAACAATACAGTAGTATATACTCTGTGTATCCCACAGGAAGGGATCCAAGAAGTCATTGCCAAAGCCACCAGGGAGAATAGGAACCTTCTCTAAAAGTGGGGTATATTCTCAAAGAGGAAATCTTCATTAGACCTGCACAATTTCCGACCGTGACCATGACCACGGTGCCTCAAATGGTAGCCCAGCCGTAAACCACCTTCCAGATGGTCGCTCAACAGCTGGTAGCCCAGTCACCTGTGTTTAATCCAGACTTTGAAAGACACTCGACCACCTTTCGGCCCTACAAAGGTAAGGGCCCAAAAAGTGGATCCTCCAGAAACCCCCCAAGTGTGGAGGAGGACGCGTTCACGGAAGCAAGTCCTCAGGAACCTCTAAACAATGAGAGGTTCCAGGTAGGAGGCAGACTTTTCCACTTTCGGGATCGTTGGACCTTCAATCCCTGGGTCCACAGCCAGATTACGAATGGATTTGGTTGGAAATGGAACGAAATCCACCCCACTTTTCCAAAATTCTTCCAACACTCCACCCTCTTGTTGGAAGAATATACCTTTGAACTCTTGAACAAGAAGGTAATAAGAAAAGCGAAGTCCATCAAATTGCAAGGAAGGCTGTTTTATGTTCCCAAGAAAGACACAAACAAACCCAGTGTCATTCTAGACTTGTCTCCACTCAACTAGTTCATCGAGAACAACAAGTTCCGGATGCTTACATTGCAACACATAAGAACCCTTTTATCAAAAAAAGGGGCGTACAGTCTCAATAGACCCGGCAGATGCTTACTGGCAACTACCAGTCAGTCGCCCCCTCTCCTCCTACCTAGGATTCAGGCAACAGAAGACAAAATATGTCTTCACAGCCATGCCCTTTGGACTAAACATAGCCCCAAAGGTATTCACAAAGCTAGCAGACACAATCGTCCAGCAACTACGTTCCAAAGGATTACAAGTAGTAGCATACCTAGACGATTGGGTGGTGCAGTCAGCATCCAGGACTACTTGTCTGCAAGCAGCCGGAAAGGTGATCTAGTTCCTGGAACACCTGGGCTTCAAGCTCAATCGCTACAAGGCTCGCCTTTCTCCAGCTCACAAGTTTCAATGGTTAAGAATCCATGGGAACTTGCAGTCACACCACCTCTCCATTCCATGAAAGAAGAGGAGAAAAATAGTGGCATTTATCAAGAGACTAATCCAACACAAGAGGATTTCAAGACGCAAACAGGAAAGAGTATTGGACTCCCTCCAGTTTGCAGTATTGACAGACCCGGTGCTAAAGGCACAGCTAAAGGATGCGTCAGGAGTCTGGAGAAGGTACTCATCAAAGGATTGAAGAGATCAACAAAGGTTGAACCCGACCCGATTGCGCACGCTATTAAGGCCATGGTCAACGAATAAGAGGCTACCACAGACAATTCTCTTGCAACCACCACAAACATCAGTGGTGTTACACACGGATGCCTCCCTGGAAGAATGGGGAGACCATTCACAAGAAATTAAAGTGCAAGGAATTGGTCACACCAGTTCAAAACTTTCACATCAACATTTTGGAGGCTATGGCAGTCTTCCTAACGTTGAAGAGACTATCCCCTCGCAGAGCAGTCCACATCAGACTGGTCCTGGACAACGAGGTGTTAGTAATATGTATAAATTGACAAGGCTCGAGTTCACCTCACATCAATCATGTGATGTTAGCCATCTTCCGCTTGGCAAGCAAGAGAAGATGGCACTTATCAGCAGTTCACATTCAAGGGTTCCACGAAGTGAAGGCGGATGCTCTATCCAGGTGAAAGCCGATTAAGACAGAATGGGCCCTACACATAGACTCATTCTCCTTTATCTCAATAAAAGTCCTGGAACTGCAGATCGACCTCTTTGCAACGAGCGACAACAAGAAACTACCTCGTTATGTAGCCCCTTACGAGAACCTTAAGCAAAAGCGATAGACGCCATGTCTCTCGACTGGAACCGATGGAATGGGATTTACCTGTTTCCCCCAACCAATCTCCTGCTAAAAGTCCTCGACAAGCTAAGATCCTTCAGAGGAACAGCTGCAGTAGTGGCCCACAAATGGCCCAAAAACAATTGGTTCCCACTAGTTCTAGAATTGAAACTGAAGCCTTTTCTTCTACCAAACCCAGTTTTATCCTAACTGATGCAGAAGTTGACTGTTTACGTTTCATCCTCAAGAACCAACAACCTACATCTCATGATTGATTTGCCCTAGCGGCGAACAAAAAGTTTGGCATCTTGAAGGACAAAGTCAACTTCATTGTAGAGTACAAGTCAAGTTCAACCAGGAGACAATGTGAATCGTCTTGGATGAAATGGGTATCCCTTGTGAAAATAAGGAGACCAACAGAAATTTCAACAGATTTCTGTCTCTCTTTCTTCATTTACCTACTTGAACAAGGCCTGACTTCGACTACGATAACTGTGTGTAAGTCGGCCCTGACTAGACCTCTTCTATACGCCTTTGAGGTGGACCTCACAAGCCAAACCTTCTATAAGGTGCCAAAGCATGCACTTAGACCCAAGCCGGCAACCCTTCCAAAGCCCATTACATGGTCGTTGGTCAAAGTCTTGCCCTATGCTTCGAACCTAAACAATGAGTATTGTACTTTGAAAGAGCTAACACAGAAAGTCAATTTTCTGTTTGCAATAGCCTCACGGGCTAGAGTTAGTGAAATATTGGTCCTATCAGGGATGTAGGCCATATTCAGTTCCTAGACACAGGAAAACTGAAAATTTTTCCTAATCCTGCCTTTCTTGCCGAGAACGAGCTACCCACCAAGAGGTGGGGTCCTTGGAGAATCTGCCCACTGAAGGAAGATGTTTCTCTATGCCCAGTAGAGTGTCTTAAGGTTTATCATCGTAAAACTTCAGACTTCAAGGAATGACAGCTCTTCAGAGGCGAAACCTCAGGATCAAAATCTATCCCTAAGACAACTGATAGCAAAGCTCACCTACTTATTTGCAGAGCGGATCCTGACAGCTCACCTACTTATTTGCAGAGCGGATCCTGACAGCTCACCCGCAGGTCATGATCCAAAGAAAATTGCTTCTTCACGTAACTTCTTCCAACACAGGGGCTTTGCTAGACTCCGCTCATACACTGGTTGGAGATCAACCAGATCTTTTACAGACACCATACGAAGCAAGTACATGAAATAAAACATGTTGTGGTGGCGGCGGGTAGTGTCATAAAACCCGTCGTCTAGTGCTGCGATGAACAGTGAACTGATTTGGGACTTTCCAGTGCATCGCGTGCATGGGTACATTTACCCTCGAGTGCAAACCACAACGATGATTAACACACTGTTCCATGTAGGTGCATATCTGACCAATAACACCAGTGCCGAGTGAACGTTGCGTCACGGTGTTCATGCATTTCCAAAATCTGTACAAATCAGTCAGATTTGGTTTCACATCTCCATTGAGTGGTATCATTTCGATGAAATTACATATCTTTTGGACCAGAGAAAATATGAACCCTAATGTGTTTTCAATGCCTGATCAGATTCATACCTGATTGTAACTACATTTGATAATCTAGTTGCAAGTTAAAATACTAAACATATTTGCGCCTTATTGCTGCTATGTCAGTTACAGAAGAATAAAGCATACTAGAGTTTTAATTAAACACTAGAAGGGCCCAACTTGAAATCAGAGTACAGATTTCCAAGTATGAGAAGGGTAATCTCTAAGTATTACCGTCCATCCCTATGGAGATACAAACTTTGAATCCTTATAGTCGAAGTCAACACTTTCCCTGCAGGGGTCAAGAAGCCCTAAGCTAGTTCCAATATTAGTAGATATGACAGACAACGTCAATGTCATATATAAAGGTCTAGGAGACCATATAAGGAACTCATTCAAAGTAAAGGCAATTATACAAACCCACAGATATAGTACTTTCAAGTTAATTCTCTGGTAAGCTTCCTTCAGGACGACATGGCCGAGCCCAAAATACGGATTTTGAGCAAAGCGAAAAATCTATTTTTAGGTGAGATAACCATGTCATACTGATGGACCCACCCTTCATTCTTAAAATGACCCCACTCAAAACTACTCTATGTGTGGCTATTCCTGCTTATATGCAATAAGGAATAATGGGCCGGAGCAGTACAGGGAGGGGGTTCACCGGGTACCTTGATAACGGTTCCCCTTTCGTTCGCCACTCTTTCCCCTCAAAGAGTTAAATCTATTCAGGGTGAAGATTGCTATGTGTCGTATCAAAAAATACATCCCCTGATATTATGCGATATCCATAAAGATATATTAAGGATACTCGCGCCAGGAGTTAGAATTATGGAGACCTACGGTTACTTCTCTAGGAGTATCACTGTAGCAAATATCCCTTAGAAAGCTACCTAAAGGAACCTTTCATCAGGACGACATAGCTATCGCACCCAGAAATAGATTTTTCGCTTTGCTCAAAATCCGTTAGTTTGCTATGAAGGTGAACACATGGCGAGATTGATGTAAGCCGTAAGGGAATGGTCGCTGCTATCGATGAGCGTCTGAGTGGGTAGCGGTAGCGAGTGAAAAGAACATAGGAGGGCTCCTATTTATATGCCAAATTTAAGATGGATAAAATCTCCATATAGAAAACAAGCCTTTTATTTTGCCATAATGATGCTGTGAAACTGAAGTTAGAAAAAATTCCGAAGAAATTTGGAAATATACCAATTTATAAAGACAGAGAGAGGATAAAAGAGATAGTGTGTAACGGGGATGTGTTGAAGAATAGGGAAATGCCCTTCCATATCGTCTCTTAGTTACTGCACTGAAAAAAAAAAAAACATTTAAAATTGCCACCAGATGCCAAATAGAAAGTTGAGGGGCCTGGCAGATATGCCAATATATGGGGTATAGGACGAAAGACACAAAATCCTGACAATATTCATTGAGCTTCGTATGGCAATGGAAAATGCGTATACGAAGTATCTGTCAAAATTCCTGTTACTTTCATAGTCACAAGGTAATTAGTAAAAGTAACCCAAGAAACCAAAAATATTGATCCGTAAAACCAAATGCATTATTTCCTCTGTTATTGTAAATTTTGATAATTATTACTTTTTATTATAAAACACATTTCGAGCAATGGAATTTGTATAGATTCCATGAGTCACATGACGAAATATTTCACAGTAATTACATCCTTAGGTCTTCAGTGCTAGCACAAACCTAAGAGAGAGTACACGTTTGAGTTTGACCTCTGATATTCACTAGCTTTTATGTCTGTTTTTCTTGGTTTCGGCAAGAATTTCATCATGGCAAAGAGAAAAAGACATTTTCAACATCTCGCTAACATAAGGGAGAAAAAAATTCTCTCTAATAGGAGTTCAGAAGTGGGTAATATCGGCGATATTAGTGGAGTTAGTGAAGGAGACAGATGATGGAGCAACCGTCTCGCCTAAAGAAATAAGATATTGAGCAAAGGGATCTCCATTTATGATTATATTATGATAAATAACATTGCTTTGGTTTATCAAAATCCAAAAAGAAATATAAAATCCATAATAATCATGATTTGTTATTATTGTCTTTGTTAAAATACAAAGAAACACTTTGAACGCCCGTATCGCAAATCTCAACTAATTGACCTTCAAATTCTATCTTATCTCTTAGTTTTAAAGATATGCCAAAGAGGAAAAGACAATTTCAACGTCTAATAAGAGTTCAGAAGTGGATAATATCGGTGATATTAGCGGATTTAATGAAGGAGAGAGATGATAAAGGAGCAACTGTCTTGTCTAAAGAAGCAAAATATTGAGGAAAGGGATCTATATCTATGATGGAACTATGATGAATAACATTGTTTTGGTTTATCAATATTCAAAAAAGAACATAGAATTCATAATAATCATGATTTATTAATGCTGTCTTTGTAAAAATTCAAATAAAAACTTTTAACCCCCGTATCTCAAACCTATACTTAGTGACCTTCAAATTCTGTCATATCCTTTAATTTTAAAGGTGTAGCATTGGAATTTGGTATATAACTTAGAGAAACATTATAAACAATCAAATAGAGTCCTTTTTCCAATATCTTTTTTTTTTTTTTTAGTTTTCCCCCTTATATAAAGGGCTACTTTCTTTTACCACAATGACAAAATTCATATCTACTTAAAAATTGACTTGTAAAAAAAAAGAAAAAAAAAACTATTTTATTGGAGGTCTACATTAGGTCTATATAGGGTAGTAATCCAGGTTCTAATATCAATTATCAAGGGAGAAGATTGAATTAAAAAAAAAACACTTTTTTCAGGATAAATCGTCTTATCGTCGCAAGACCGAAGGTCAGAGGAAAAAACCTATACAGTTTGGACATGTCCAAAGTCACCTTTTGAGCGAAATGAACGTCGAAGTCGTGTCCTTAAAAAGCGATATTTGCCGGCCAGCCCCCTTAAGGCAGTTACACCATAAGACAGACTGTGTTAAAATTGTTACCAATGGTCCATTTCATGAAATGTTTAACAAAAGGATAGCTAATACTGGCGTTATTGCTTATGCACATAATGTGATTTAAACATGAGCTCTAATTTTTTCATTCTTGCAGAGACTGTGTGTGTATGATGCCGGTGATTACAAGAATATACTTAATAGGTGTCCTCTTTTACTATAAACAATACTACTCAAGGAGGAGCATGGCCAGAAATTTGGTTTCACTCACCCCACAGTACACCAAAGGTTTGACTTCATTTTCTCTCAGATTGGATGGACAGTGAAATCGAAATATCGTTTTTTTTTTTTTTTTTTTTTTTTTACACACCGATTTGTATAACATGGTTCAAAGCTAAAAATCATAATAGCAACGTTGACACTTTCCCATTAACCTACTTGCAGAATTGATTGTGAGAACAGTTTTGTTTTCCTATAAGCTTAAATGGAGTATTCATTTGAAAGCTTTTAATCTCAGTTTCTTATCAAGCAAACTATCAATTTTTTGAAATAGAAAATTTTCCCTAAACTGGTGATGAAAGCAAATGTATTTAAAAGTATCAATTGGCCCGATGGTCAATATCCTTTATTTTCAGTTTAACATTTATCATATTCTAAAAGTATTACAAGATGAAATGAAAAAAATGAAATCTTATTAAATGAGCTCTCCAATAATTTCCATATTCACTCAGTAAGATAAAAAAAAACTTTTCATACAATTAGTGCTGGGAGATAAGTAATTTGAAAGCATCATTTGATTTGAAAATCTGCTATATCACAATCCTCATATTATCATATGCATTATACCCCAATATATTAACAATTAGAATTGAGTGTTTTCTAGGAAATAAAATTAATTTTCGATATAATAGTGATAAAAGTAATAAAAAACAAGTCATTTCCATAAGTTTATTCATATACTATTTAGTAATACAATATATCTGATTTTATATTAAAAAAAAACTTGAGAACTGAAATTTATGTGAAAGCATAAAGCAACAATTCTGTTAATATTGTGTTATAAGGAATGATTTAAAAAGGTTTCCTCTCTCAGGATCATATAAAATTTATTATCTAAATATTCCTTATCTCAGTTAAATTTATGAAAATAAAATTTAATTGATTAGCGTTACATTGTGGCAACATAAATTCACTTCATGTTATCTTGATATTCAATATATGGATGCTAATACTCATTTAAAACTTTATTTCTTAGTATGATCAGCCTTTTCTTTAACACAACCAATTGTTAATTCTTCAAATTCAAGTGGAATAATGTTTATCCCTTCACATGTTTTGATCTCTGTTTGAAATATTTTACCAGCATGATACAAAATAGGTTCTTTTCCTGAATATTATTATTATTATTATTAATATCATTATTATTATTACTTGCTAAGCTACAACCCTAGTTGGAAAAGCAGGATGCTATAAGCCCAGGGACTCCAATAGGGAAAATAGCCCAGTGAGGAAAGGAAAAGAGGAAATAAGAGAAGTAATTAACAATTAAAATAAAATATTTTAAGAACAGTAACAACATTAAAATAAATATTTCCCATATAAACTATGAAAACTTTAACAAAACAAGAAGAAAAGAAACAAGACAGACCAGTGTGCCCGAGTGTACCCTCAAGCAGGAGAACTCTAACCCAAGACAGTGAAAGGCCATGGTACAGAGGCTATGGCACTACCCAAGACTAAAGAACAATGGTTTGATTATGGAGTGTCCTCCTAAAGGAGCTGCTTACCAGAGCTAAAGAGTCTCATCTACTTTTACCAAGAGGAAAATAGCCACTGAACAATCGCAGTGCAGTAGTTAACCCCTTGGGTGAAGAAGAATTGTTTGGTAATCTCAGTGTTGTCAGGTGTATGAGGAGAGAGGAGTATCTGTAAAGAATAGGCCAGACTATCCAGTGTCTGTGTAGGTCAAGGGAAAATGAACCGTAACCAGAGAGAAGGATCCAATGTAATACCGTCTGGCCAGTCAGAGGACCCAATAACTTTCTACCGTTAGTATCTCAACAGGTGGCTGGTGCCCTGGCCAACCTACTACCAACTAACCTACTAATATGTCCCTTTTCATGTAGATACTGGACCCACATGAGCATCTGAAGCAGATAAATACTTAATTGCAGAATTCATGACATCTTGAATTAAAATATGACTTGAGTAAACAAGTTCCGGTTTCGTAAGATTATCCTGCTTATGAAACACAATAGTGTCCTTAAAATGAGGCTTAATACAGGGTTTTGATTTGTGTCTAGAGTAGTTCTCTGCTGTCACAACTCCTCTTTCTTTTAGGATTTCTTGGTACTTAATCAATAGTTGTGTCATAGCATAGGCTCTTCCTGGTTCAATATTGGGTTGTACTTTTGTCATTAGCTCCTGAATTGCTCCTCTATATAGACTATCCTTATCAGATGATTCATGCATTCTTTGAAATGGAAGGTTCCTTTTACTTATGTAGCTGGCTCTGCAGGAACTATGTCATACTGCCTCGGTAGCAATAAGATCAGTACCATCTGTTTTTTTTTTTTTTTTTAAGAATATTTCCATCACATTTGAAATTAGCTGCATTGACATTGCTTCACAAGCATCAAGTATATTTATTTTTACAGTTTTCTTACATTTGTTATGTGTTACCTTCTGACAAGAGACAAAAGTCCCAATTTAATATCTGCGAATTTGAACGAAAGACTCTGGTTTTTGTTCAGGTGGCATGTCACTACTTCCAGATGCTGCGCTGGACTGGGCTGTTTAAATTATGTGTAACATATTTTAAATTATGTGAACTAGTATATGTTTGATAAAAGGGACTAAGCACGAATACATCTTTTTCATTAAGGTTATCTAGATCATTCTTAACCCGCTTATAAACATCATCAAGACGAAGCTTTGCTGCTGCAGTGAAAGATTTGAGTCCCGGAACAGAGGCTGTTTTTAACCCTTTTCTGATTTTTCCTGACATATGCATAGAAAACAATCTGTGGTTTTTAATTTTTTAGTTTGACTGGGTAGCCGAACTACATCTTCACCACCCATGATTCAAA
>NC_090745.1:76523589-76538589 GCF_036898095.1 Palaemon carinicauda
TATATATATATATATATATATATATATATATATATATATATATATATATATATATATATTCTAACGTAAAATTTGTGCATATAAGCTTACTACGTGTATTTTCCACACATTTCTTCAAAGGAAATTCGAATTGCCAGATACTGCTTCTGTCAGTCACGCTTGATTATAAGTTCTTTATATAATCTCAACATACTTTTAAATATATTTATCAAGCCTGATGAAATTTTCTCCTCTTTTCGGATATCAATCTGTTTTAGGAAAGTAGCCAGTCTTATCTCCTGATAATCATACTCTTTTTTTTTTTCCTTCATGTATTTGCCGTTTCCCTTTCCTCTCCCCCACCACTTTTATGACATTGGCTCCATTAGCAGTAAATCGTGGCAGAGTCTTGCTCCGATTTCCTGTTATTATGGTGAACAGATTCTACGTCTCTCGTACGCTTTTTGGCTTCATGGGTTATCGCTTATTGTTTTTTATTATTTGAGTGGTCAGTGGCGTTTTAGCATAATTAATAAAACTATTATTTACTATATTTTTTATAAATATCATACACACAGGCATATATATATATATATATATATATATATATATATATATATATATATATATATATAAGAGAGAGAGAGAGAGAGAGAGAGAGAGAGAGAGAGAGAGAGAGAGAGAGAGAGAGAATGTTGTGGTTGCAAGTTCAAACCATTCTCAGATTTGCCAGAATCTGCTAATGCATGGCTCACACAACCACCATGAGGGATAGGAAGGTGGGCTCTATGCTTGTGGTTAAGTACTCAGACTAGTAATTTTACCTATCGCAGTTGATTCCAAACTATCACCTACAAAACCTTCCAACCGTAAAGCAGGGTAAAGCATTTTAGAAAGTCTGAAATCCCGGTGGAATTTCCTTGATTATATGCCGAAGGGAGCTTTTGCTAATACACTGTTTGCTTGTCTCTACTACTTGTTTTTAGCCATCAACACATCAGCAATGCCGTTGCCATGTGTAGAGCGAGTAGCCGGTGTTGTGTATATTAACACTTAAGATTGGACCGTCCTTCATTTCTCACATTTATCAATGAAAAGTTAATGTAAGTTAATAAATTTGAATGCATAACTTGCTGAACATGTGTACTTTAAAATTCAAAGTGACTTATTCATGTAAGGGCAGGCTTAAACAGGTCCTGTTAATAGTGAGGGGTAGAACGAGATAATAGAGATTATACGTTTGAAAAGGAGCTTATCTACACTTAGACCACTTCTAGAGAATCTTATTTTACTAAATATGTGCCTCTAGAAGCAATATATCCTACCAAATACAGAAAAAGAGCTTAAAAAATAACAGAACACACACTACTTAGCTTCCCTCTTAGTTCAATCTTTGGTACACGTCCCATTCGGATGCAATGTCTTTCACATCTGTGAGTTCTATTTACAATATTTGGTATATATATATATATGTATATATATATATATATATATATATATATATATATATATATATATATATATATATATATATATATATATATATTACAAACATAGCCTTACCTTAATTTGACTGTAGTAAATATGTGAAAATTATTCAGATTAACAATTAAATATTTACGATATACAGAGCCGGCTGTTTACTAACAATAATAATTTTCAGCAAATGTGTATTAAATTCGATATTCCCTGTCGTACTTTGTAAAGAAAGGAAGTCATCAACTTGTGAGGAAATAAATGAAGAAGCAATGCAGGAGTATAAGTGTGCTGGAATTTTTTCGTCACCACTTCTTTGTGTCACTGAGGCCTATAAAAAGGTGGTCACCTTTTTACCCTACTATCAAAAGGGAGATACTAAATACAGCGGCTCTTTTTATCACTGTGTACCTTCTAAATTGTGCACTCTTGGTCTTCTAACTTCAATGGATCTATAAACAAAAAGCTGCGAAGGATCAACCTCTAGATTTAACTGTTGAGATACCGATGTTGGATAGGGGTTGGGGTTTCACTCGAAGAGTTTGACAATAGAAGGATATTCTTTCATTAGGGTAGAAATACGCCCAGGAACATTAACTCACTATTATTGGATTATTCACAGATGTAAATTCAAGTTCATAAAGAGTTCAGGTAAATAAAGTTTGCAGTGATGTTGAATGATTTGTTGATTTACTCGTTTTAAACACAATGAAGTTTACAACGAGTGATGCTAAATTTGGTTTTTTTGCTTTAGTGTAGAATTATTTCTCTCTTCATAGTCCCAGGTAATATCCGACTTCAGTAGGGAAGGAGGGGTTTTTTTCTGTCTGAGTTTCGAGAGGAAGAAGTTACAAGGACCGCAATGGATGGATCCGGGGCAACGGCAAACAAAATGGTGTCCAGTCTGGAATGAGTGGACACAATTGGGTAGAAATGCCAAAAGATGCGGGTGCTAAGATTCTAAAGCTATGAGTTATGAAATTTAACTGAGGAAATGCAGTTGTCATAGGAATGGTAAACAGCTTACAATGGACAAAGCTTTAAAGCAGATGGTTTTAATCTTTTACTCCAGAGGACTGGATGAGTTCACACCAAGCCGGTACGATCATGGGCATGGTAAAAATTTACAAGGGCTAATCTGTTCCAAAGGATTTGGCTTTCGAAAATGGTAGAGATTTAGTTTCATTATTAGTGGGTGGCCTCGTATACAAGTGGTTAATCAGATATGGTTGAAGGACTGATATAATTGAAACATTAGCGTCTGGCCTTGAGAAGGCGAGATGCTTATCATCACATGTTTTTCCAAGTAGGTTTAATGGTATTTCTGGAGGCGAAACTCGGCCACACTTGCTTTGCACTGCGGGTCTGGCAATCCGACAGGCTTAACCCTTTCACTGCCAGTGGTGAATTCAATGAAACTTCTGATGTAGCAGAATATTTCAAGACCGCACAAATCCTAGATTGTTGATACTTATTGAAAGCTTTCATTAAGACGTTTCCATCGAATATCAACTTTTTATAGTTTGGGTGATTTTTAAAAGAGAGTTTCCCTCTTCAAATTATTGCTAAGTCACCATTGGCAGTGAAAGCGTTAAGGAATAGTAATTTTATGAGACAAATGGCCCGTTTAACCTCCTTTGAAATTTTAAGATTAAGGTGTCGTTCGAGAAAGCAATCTTATATGAGGCTGGGGGTCATTTAATCTGGAAAATAGCATTACGGATATTGATATCAAAGTACAACATGACTAAAGAGAGAGGGTTTAAAGTTATTCATGTTGATACCAAACATGTATATATAGGATTGTGGATTATAGACAAGTATTTCGGTTTAAATCAAATAATATTTTGTTAGTTTCATACTTATTATAATGTTAATCAATTCAACAATTATCGTGTTGGTTCTTATTTCTATAATTTTGTTTGAAATCCATGTAAGATTTCGGACAATAAGAAATAATATAGGTATCCTACTAATACATAGAATCTAATAATAAAATCTAGAAATTAGAAGATAATATTTCAAGTCTCTGAACTACAGAATAGCAAAGTGTGTCTTCCAGTTAGCGAATTAGTTGCGCGTCAGCAATAGTTTTAAAGGCCGCTCATGAATGGAAGAGGCAAGGGACAGTGACATTGCCCTAGCAAACAGGACAATACCCTGGAGACTGACCATATAAATATGATCAGTGCCCATGATCCTTCTCCACCAAAACTAGGTCCAGAGAGGCCCAGGCAATGGCTGCTGATGACTCAGCAGGTAGACCTATAAGCTCCCCGAACATTCACATCCTTTTGTCACAAATATGGAAAGGTTGCAGACACTAAAGGAACTAACGAGTTTGAGTGGGACGTGGACCCAGTATGGCGATCACAATGCAGATACGTTACAAATAGTCCACAACAACCTTGGAGATGATCAAGCATTGGGTGCGCACAAAGTTTTTTAGGGGAGTTTTCTGGTCTACCAAGTTTGGCTGGAACTCTATTAAGGGATTCAGCATGAAGATCAAATTGATGCAAAGGGATAGCATGATCTGCATATGCAGCGATTTTTTTCTCTAGGTAAAGTCCCATACATTGCGTATAGAATATCAAAAGTAATTGGCCAAAATATTACTGGTTGGAAGCGACAAGGTCTTTCGTTTGATGGACCTAGGGTTCGATCCAAGTATGAGATAGAAATCTTTTTCTATTTAAGCACGATATTGTGTTGATTTTCATCCATACTGACTCATTATGGGTAATTCAAATTAAAAACTATCAATTGTGTCACCTGGTGAGCACGGAAGACGGGGAAAACTCGCTGGTAAAAGACTGATGTCTCGCCTGGTAAATCCTGAATTTCAGTTAGCAGATAGGATCCGACTTCTTTTGAGCCTTTGGTGGCCTGTTTGGAACGACCTAGCCTTTCATTTGAAGGGCTAGGGCTCGATCCCATAATGAGATAGAAATTTATTTCTATTTGAATACAGTATTGTGTTGATTTTCACACACACACACACACACACACACACACACACATATATATATATATATATATATATATATATATATATATATATATATATATATATATTCAATGAGTATTTGTTTGTTGAGTGTGGTTGAAAAAGTGTAAGGTAGAGTGCTAACTATTATGATTAAGGATGAAACAGAGAATACAGTCTTAGAAGTGCTGAATGGTTTTTTGAAGAGGCAGGGGATGTATAGCAAAAGTCAAGGTGGTGTATATTGCGCATAGGAAGGAAAGATGGAATTCGATGAGGTTATATGGAATCAGTGGAAGGTTGTTGCAAGCAGTAAAGAGTTTTTACATAGGCAGTAAAACCTGTGTTAGGATAGTAAATGATGTGAGTGAGTGGTATCTATTAAGACTGGGTCTGAGACAGGCATGTGTGATGTTGCCATGGTTGTTCAACTTGTTTGTTGATTGAGTTGTGAGAGAGTTAAATGCTCCATTGCTCGGACGATGATTTAAACTGATAAACGAGAGTGATCATGAGTGGAAGGTTAATCAGTTGTTGTTTGTGGATGATGCTGCATTGGTTGCAGTCACGAAGGAGAAGCTGGGTCAATTGGTGACAGAGTTTGGAAGGGTGTGTGAGAGAAGGAAGTTGAGAGTTAATGTGGGTAAGAATAAGATTTTGAGATGCCCGAAAAGGGAGGGTGGTGCTTGGTTGAATATCATGTTGAATGGATTATTAATTGAAGAAGTATATAAGTTCAAGTACTTGGGGTCTGCTGCTGCTGCATATGGTGGAGTAGAAGCAGATATACGTCAGAGAGTGAATGATGGATGTAAAATACTGGGAGCAGTGAAGGAAGTGGTAAAGAATAGAAGATTAGTAATGAATGTAAAGCGAGTTCTGTATGAGAAAATGATTGTACTAACTATGATGTATGTATTGGAGTATAGGGGAAAGAAAGTTACGGAGAGACTGATATTGAATGTGCTCAAGATCAGGTATTTGAAAAAAATGGCTGGTGTATCTCGATTAGATAGGGCTAGGAACGAAGTAGTGAAGTTGGGGAACAGGTGTACGAAATGATTCAGAAGATCAAGTAAATATGAATGTGTTAAGGTAGTTTGCCCATGTAGAGAGCATGGAAAATGGTTATCTGCTGAAAAGGGGGATGGATGCAAGAGTTGAGGGAAGAGTACAAAAGAGAGGCCAATTATGGTTGGATGGATGGAGTAAAGAAAACCTTTAATTGATAAGAGGAGACATTTGAGAGAAGTAAAAGAGCGTGCTAGAAATAGGAATGAATGGCAAGCGATTGTGACTCATTTCCAGTAAGCCCTGGTGATTTCTCATATCATGTTGAGGGGATTCAGCATATGAAGCTTCATTTCTGGAGGGTAATAGAGTAGGGTAGGATGTGGCATACTAGCAGTACCAAAGAAAAGAGGATCAATGATTCGTCAAGGAGGATCCAAGAGAAGAAAAGTCCCCTTTTGTTATTTTGATGTCAGATATCCTCACCAAAATTTGGGGAAGTGCCTTGGTGTGTATATATATATATATATATATATATATATATATATATATATATATATATATATATATATATATATGTTACTGTCATTAGAACACTCAGTTATATCTGAGTCTTGAAACAATACTAAAATACATTCTACCAAGGTGGACGAGGTACTTCCCACTCTACTGGGTAGAAGTAAACAATCACAACAACTGCTGCCTCAGATTCAAGCACATGAAATGTGACTTACTTGTCATGGATTTCTTCATGTTGTATATCTAATGGATTAAGTCCCCAAAATTGTGGTAAGATACGTTAATTTGCTTATAGTATGTATTTTTGTACCTTTTTGATATTATGTTTTTATTTGTACCTTTGATATAGCCAATGGCATCCTACCAGTTTGTAGGCATTAGCCTAAAATTGTTTTCTTTTGTTTTCAGTTATACTCAATTAATGGCTCATGGTTTATATAATAAACTACAAAAAGGACCATGGAATGTTATTGATACCCAATTTGAGAATCAACACTGAACGGGGCTAAAATCAACAAATAAATACAGAGCCGCGTACTGTTCACAAGAACAAGATAACACAATTCGGTTAAGGATTGAAGAACCCAAGAATAGGAGCCGAACTTAACCAAGGAAACGTGGAAAATCTACGAATCAAGACAAAATGGAGCTTAATGAACAAGAGAAACATGAAGATCAACATTTAGACCAAGATGAAGAGCAAGACTTGCATTCATTGAAACCTAGGCCTAGGCCTATGTCACCTAGTGAGATTGCAATCAGAAAAAGGTAAGATGTATAATTTTGATCTTCTGGTTGATGAAATAGAAAAACAAAAGAGATTGTTAGGCAAGATAAAGAAGGAAGCAGATTTGGCACTTTCTAAATATGATTGTAATGTAGGCCTACTACAGGATGTTGCAAATAGGCTTCAAATAGAATTAAAGAATATTGACATAACTCTCTTCAAAGTAAAAGAATCAGAAATACCAGAGGTTGACATTGTACAGAGTTTAGAGTATAATTACCAGGAAATATGCCTTGAAAGTCACACTAGGTTAACAATATTAAAAGAAAAAATGAAACATGAACAAGAAGATAAAATGCCAAATGTCTCTCTAAAGTCAAAGTCTGCATCTAGTAGGTCACGTCATACAAGTGTAAGTAAATCTTCACGTGAATAGAACTAAGCACAAAACTGGCTATGTTAGGCACAGGAAGAAAGTACCATGACATAATGGAGAAGGCTAGAGCAGATTTAAAGAAATTAGAAATTGACAAAGAAATTGAAGCCACTAATGCTGAGATATGTGCAGTTAATAAAATTTTAGAGGAAGAAAATGAAACTGATCCACAGTCATGCTTGAGTTTTCCGTTAGGTGAAAATAACCAACCCACTGAAGGTCTCTTGCACAGATATCTTGAGGATAGTAGAGTTGTAAATTATTCATTGTCAGGTTCCAGTGTACAAAAGTCCCTTTCCTTTGCTGGAGGTTTAGATAGTATAGACAAAGATTTAGACAAAAGGAAGGCAGAAATAAAGGCAACGACTGATCTAAATCCAAATGCTCAGGTGTTTAGATTTCCAACGGATTTCATACAACCAGGGAAACCAAGGCTAGACCATAATTATACTTACCAGCCCAAAGGATGCTCACAGCCAAGTAAGGCTAGGCCAAGAAACAAACCTGAACTCAGATTTCAAAATACCAAATGAGCCTAGGCTAGGTTGTAGTACTATAGATGAGGCATCCCATGAGGTAATAGGTGAACCTAGGCTAATAGTAGATCCCAAAAATGCCATCACTTGCAATACACAACCTGATGTTAATAGACCAAGGCTACACGCTCATGAACCCCTGACAGATTTTCATGAACAACCTAACATTATCAATAATGATAACGTACAGTCCAGTCAAGTTTATCAATGGGATATTTTAAAAGGTTTTGCTGATCTTCAAAATCAGAACTTAGAGAAACTAGCTAACTTGTTTGCTGCAAGGCAACGTAAAGACAATTTACCCGCTAAAGAACCAGAGGTATTTTCTGGAGATTTGCTGAAGTACCCTCAATGGAAAGCATCATTATTTACATTAATTGAATATAAAACAGATGATGCTGCTGAAAGATTGTACTACTTAGGTAAATATACGGATGGCCAGGCTAAAACTGCCATTGATAATCTTATTTCTTTTGGCACCAAAGAGGCTTACGACAAAGCTTGGAAGATACTTCATGATAGGTTTGGAAATAAATTTATTGTTGCTGATGCCTTTAGAAGCAAGCTTGAAGGTTGGCCTAAGATTACAATTAATGATGGTCCAGGTCTGAGGAAATTTTCTGATTTCTTAGAACACTGTAAAACAGCCATGGGAATCATGAGGTACTTAGCAATTCTTAACGATCCTAAGGAAAACAGACTTGTGTTACAGAAGTTGCCTGCCCAAATTGCAGAGAGATGGAATTGTATAGTAACTAAAAGAATCACAATTGATGAAGAGGATTATCCATCTTTTGAAGAGTTTACAAGGTTCATAAGTGATGAAGCCAATAAGGCATGTAATCCAACATCATCTTACAGTGCACTTAATAGGAGAGATACAGTATTTACACCTAAAGAAAAACAACCACAAAGTAAGGTTGCAAGGCGTACATCATTTGATACTAAATTTAATGAAGTTAATAATGTTACAAATGCTGCATCTGATGAAAATAAATCTAAAAATGAAAAACAAACCGAGAGTAAAATGAATGTAGGATTTACATGCTATTACTGTAGACAAAACCATGATATGGAAAAATGCCCAGAGTTCTTAAAACTTGATCTTGCTCAAAGAAACCAATATTTGACAGATAAAAAAATGTGTAGGGGTTGTTTCAAGATTGGTCATTATTCAAGGTATTGTAAAAGACCAAGGAAATGTATTAAATGTAAGAGATGGCACCCAACAATTCTCTACGATGAAAACTTGAATAAAAAACCAAGTTCTGGTGATACCCAACAAGAACAGGCTGTAGCTGTAGCTAATAGAATTAATGTTAACAGATATTTTTCAGCTGATGTTCACTCAATGATTGTACCTGTTTGGTTAAGCCATAGGAATACAAATAATAAGGTCATGGTATATGCAGTATTGGATGATCAGTCAGATGCTTGTTTTATCAAAGAAAGTGTCCTAAGGTATATGAATGTCAATGGCCAAAATTCTGTCATCAAGATAGCGACTATGCTGGGTGAAGAGGCTATAAAAAGTACTAAAGTATTTGGTTTATCAGTGAAGGGCATAAATGAAAATAGTACTGTAAATTTACCATGTGTCTACTCTAGAAAAACTATCCCTGCAAGAAGAGCACAAATCCCTAAAAAAATGTTCAGCTTTAAGATGGCCTCATCTTAAGAAAATTGCTGGAAGGCTAGTAGAGTATAATCCTGACATTAAGATAGATCTATTGATAGGTATAAATTGTATAAAAGCTGTCAAACATTTAGAAATCATTCCTGGGTCTGGAAATGAGCCCTATGGTCAGAGAACAGCTCTTGGATGGGGAATTATTGGTAATGTAAATGTCAATGAGAATAATTTAGAAAGTGATGTTGTTGTTAATAGAACTGTAGTTGAAGAAATTGAAATAAATTCCATGATATCAAATAATATTTTTACAGTACCAACCAAAGTAAAAGAAGTGTATGAGCCTCATCATGTCAGAGAGATGTTTGAATCTGATTTTATAAGTAATGTTAGTGACGATGAGGTAGCTTTGTCAGTAGAAGAAAGACAGTTTATTGAAATTGTTAGTAATGGTATTAAGATTATTGATGGTAAACAGTTTAAAATTCCATTGCCACTCAAAGGAGGTGGTATTCAGTTTCCAGATAATAAGTTAGTAGTCCAGAAAAGACTATCCAACTTAAAACAAAAGCTTCAGAAGAATGTAAGCATGAAAAATTATTACATAAATTTCATGAAGAATATGATTGATAAGGGTTATGCTGAAAGGGTTCCTTTGAATGAAACATGTCTAACTAATGGAAAGGTTTGGTTTGTGCCACATCATGGGGTTTACCATCCCAGAAAGGCTGACAAAATCAGAGTAGTATTCGATTGCTCTTTTATGTAAAAAATGTAAGTTTGAATGATTGTTTACTTCAGGGACCAGATTTGTCAAATAGTCTAGCTGGTATTTTGTGTAGATTTAGAAATCATTCTGTTGCATTTACTTATGATGTAGAAGCAATGTATCACCAAGTTTTAGTAAATGAAGAACACAGGAATCTTTTACGATTTCTGTGGTTTGATAACCATGATTTAGATGGCGACATTGTTCAATATAGGATGACTGTTCATCTATTTGGTGCTAGAAGCTCTCCATCTGTTGCAAACTATGCTTTGAAAGCTGCTGCTGATAGATTTAAGGATAAAACTACTGAAAAGGCAGCAGAGTTCATTAAAGAAGACTTTTATGTGGATGATGGCTTAAAGTCTGTAGCTACAGTGGAGGAAGCCATAAACTTAGCCAAAGACAGTCAGATGATATGTAAAAGGGGTGGTTTCCATTTGCACAAATTTATTGCCAATAATGCTGAAGTTTTAAAGGCTATGTGTCCTGATGAAGTTGCTCAATCAGTTAAGAATCTTGATTTAACGAAAGATAAATTGCCAGTGGAACGAACATTAGGTATGGAATGGTGTACTGAAACAGATACATTTAATTTTAATGTCAAACCCATTCAAAGGCCTAGTACTAGAAGGAATGTTTTATCCATAGTTAGCTCTATTTTTGATCCTCTAGGCATGATATCACCATTCATTCTTACAGGTAAGAAAGTTTTGCAAACCCTATGTAAACAAGACCTTGGCTGGGATGATCCTATTCCTGAAACTGTTATTACTGAATGGGAAAACTGGTTAAGTCAGTTACCCAAATTGAAAGATATTAAAGTTGAGAGATGTTATAAACCAGCCAACATGAATGCCATAGACTATGAATTGCATAATTTTTCTGATGCTAGTGAGAAGGGTTATGGTCAATGCTCATACTTGAGAATGACAGATGCAAATGGACAAGTACATACTAGGTTAGTTATGGCTAAATCAAGAGTGTCTCCCTTGAAAACATTTACAATACCTAGGTTAGAACTCACTGCTGCATTAGCATCAGTGAAAGTGAGTTATTTCTTAAAAAAGGAGTTGAAGGTCAATATTAGTAAAGAAGTATTTTGGGTAGATAGTACAATTGTTCTTGGATACATAGCTAATCAATGTAAACAGTTTAAGGTTTTTGTTGCAAACAGAGTTGCGCAAATCAGAAATCACACCTTACCTGAACAATGGAGATATGTTTCCTCAAGTGATAATCCTGCTGATTTATGCTCAAGAGGCAGGTCTGTTCATGATCTGACTAGTAACTATATGTGGTGGCATGGACCTGAATTCTTAAAACATGATAATGCTGATAATGAAACTTTATGTTCATTTGAAGTTACAGATGAAGATCCAGAATTAAAGAAAGTGTCACTGGCAATTAACACTGATGATAATAATTATGCTACCATACTTACCAGACTTAATTACTTCTCAGATTGGACACGTGCCAGAAGGTCATTAGCTTTATGTAATAGGTTTATTGATAAATTGAAACAGAAATCATTATATATTAAGTATGTTCATGTGTCTGTAGAAGAGCTAATCAAGGCAGAAATTACCATTATAAAATTAGTCCAAAGAGAAGCTTTTCAATATGAATATCAGTTGTTAAGTATAAGCAATAACAAATATGGTAAATGTTTAAGGAAATCTAGCAATTTGTACAAGCTTGATCCATTTATTGGTAGTGATGGCTTAATAGGAGTGGGTGGTAGATTACACAGAAGTAATTTTGATGTCCATGTAAAATATCCTGTGATTTTGCCAAAGAATAGTCATATTACTGAATTGATAATCTGTCATTATCATAATAAAGTACACCATCAAGGTAGAAATTTAACTTTAAATGAAATTAGATCTAGTGGTTACTGGATTATAAGTGGATCATCCTTAGTAGCGAAACATATATCAAAATGTGTAACTTGTAGAAAAATTAGACATGACACTCTTACACAGAAGATGGCCGATTTACCAAAGGATAGGGTAGAAATGTCTTCTCCATTCATTTACAGTGCAGTTGATTATTTTGGTCCATTTATAATTAAGGAAGGTAGAAAAGAGCTCAAAAGGTATGGTGTATTATTTACATGTATGTCAACTAGGGCAATACACATTGAAACTGCCCATTCTCTCAGTACAGACTCTTTCTTAAATGCTTATAGGAGATTTGTTTGTAGAAGAGGCCATTACGCACAACTGCGTTCAGATCAAGGTAGCAACTTTATTGGTGCAAGAGAAGAGTTTGCAAAGTGCCTCCGAGAAATGAAGGTTGAAAATATTAAAAATGAACTATTAAAGGACCAATGTGATTTTATAACATTTAAAATGAACCCACCTCATGCAAGTCATATGGATGGTGTTTGGGAGAGACAAATAAGATCTGTTAGAAATATTTTGAATGTATTGCTATCTAACAATAGTAAAATTTTAGACGATGAATCTTTGAGAACATTCATGACTGAAGCAGAAAATATTGTAAACGGGCGACCATTATCCACAGATAACTTGAATGATCCTTTAAATGAAGAACCTTTGACACCTAATCATTTTCTGACATTGAAGTCTAAGGTAGCCTTGCCTCCTCCAGGTAATTTTGTAAAAGAAGACATGTTTTCAAAGAAAAAAATGGAGGCGTGTACAATGTCTTCTTAATCAGTTGTGGAAAAGGTGGCAAAGAGAATACTTACAATCGTTACAAATACGCCAAAAGTGGTTAAAGCCTCAAAGGAATGTAGAAATTGATGATATAGTTTTAATCAAAGACTATAATCTACCTCGCAACAAGTGGATGTTAGGCCGGGTATTAGAAACAAACGCAGATGAAGCTGGCCATGTTAGAAAAATTAAATTGTTAGTAGCAGATGCTTTTCTTGATGAAAATGGTAAACGCCACAAGACAGCTACAATTCTAGAAAGGCCTATTCATTCAGTTGTAATGTTATTAGAAAGTACAAAAGGGAAGTCCCCATCAGGGAGCATTTAAGTCATTATGTACTGTATATTTTTATTTGGTATGGAATGGACTAACCTGTATATTGTGATTTTATTTTTTGTAAAGAATCTCATATTCATTCCCCAATAGTATGATTATTGTTTAAATTGTTATCACAATTTAGGGGAGCCATTGTTACTGTTATTAGAACACCCAGTTATATCTGAGTCTTGAAACAATACTAAAATACATTCTACCAAGGTGGACGAGGTACTTCCCACTCTACTGGGTAGAAGTAAACAATCACAACAACTGCTGCCTCAGATTCAAGCACATGAAATGTGACTTACTTGTCATGGATTTCTTCATGTTGTATATCTAATGGATTAAGTCCCCAAAATTGTGGTAAGATACGTTAATTTGCTTATAGTATATATTTTTGTACCTTTTTGATATTATGTTTTTATTTGTACCTTTGATATAGCCAATGGCATCCTACCAGTTTGTAGGCATTAGCCTAAAATTGTTTTCTTTTGTTTTCAGTTATACTCAATTAATGGCTCATGGTTTATATAATAAACTACAAAAAGGACCATGGAATGTTATTGATACCCAATTTGAGAATCAACACTGAACGGGGCTAAAATCAACAAATAAATACAGAGCCGCGTACTGTTCACAAGAACAATATATATATATATATATATATATATATATATATATATATATATATATATATATATATATATATATATATATATATATATATATGTATGTGTATATATATATATATATATATATATATATATATATATATATATATACTTTGTACCTCTTATTGTTTTTGAAGAGGTTATGATATTAATGAAATTGTGATAATTAAAAGTTTCATGACTGTTCTTGGTTCATCAAAACCTCTTCATGATTGCACCAATAAACTAATTGATGAATTGCTGACATTGAAATCCCAGGGATCCTTAAGGAGTTTTTTTTTTTTTTTTTTTTTTTTGTGATAACCTATAGTCACTGCATTTGAGAATTTTCAGCCAGACCGAGGAATGTTATCCGTTTTCGTCTTTCCATTAATTTTTTTAGAGATTTGATAAATTATGCTTCTATGTTCCGTTGATTTGTGGTTTTCTTTTGAATCCAGATATTTTCCCCTTCTTGATGATACGAATCGATCAAGTATAAAATTCTAAAAACACTGAGTATATATAATCAACGCAGCAAGAAAGACAAGCCCGATAAGGGAAGGCACCTGGTTAGATACGGATACCTGCACTGATGCCACATCTTCAACCTTTCCCGTTACCTCTCTGTTTCTATATTTTTTCTTTCTCTCTTTTTCTTTGTTTTATATATAAATCGGTGTATTTCCAGAATCTCTCTCTCTCTCTCTCTCTCTCTCTCTCTCTCTCTCTCTCTCTCTCTCTCTCTCTCTCTCGTTTTTTATTCCAAAAAGTATCTGTTCCTATTGTAGATAACTGTCTTACCTTGGCTATGAAGGTGGCTATATGGAGAGCTTGAAACAGGAGAACGTTCATTAGCAATGGTGTGTATTCATCACGGAGTGTGTAGCAGCAACTTTGGGCATATGAGCGTAGAAGGGCACTCGCTATCTATACCGCTTTTAGGACTGGGAGAAACCTTTATACAGAAAACATAACATGAAGTTTACCTTAATGGTGGTGTGGAGCAAAAGTTACAATAATTCTAGATACAATTTCTGAAATACATCAATTATATAGAAACAAATATAACGTAATGAGGTGGAACGTGGTTTGTGAAAGAAGTCAAGCCATTGATGTGTGATGTGTCTTAACTGGGCGAATCTGTTTCAAAACCAGGTGTTCTCGCTTATTGGCCATTTATCACTTAGTTGAGTATAGTTTACATTAATCACTTTTCTTATTGATTTTCACACTTTTTACTTTTTCTAGAGCATATCATGTAGTAATTGACCACAT
>NC_090745.1:76543589-76551089 GCF_036898095.1 Palaemon carinicauda
TAAGTATGATAGTAAACAGAGCTTGTTTGTCTGAAAGAAAAAACATTAGATGCCACTTTTAAGATACCGAGGTATCAAAGTCATAAAAGCCTGTATTACAAATCAATGACATTAGCGTTAGAAACGCTCGGCACACATGTCTGCACTTATGCTAGGTTCACCTTCGGAAATGGAACAGTCTGGATGGGCAACACAGTGCCCTCACTTAGTTTGTAGTACAGTATGTAACTACACACTCACCCTGGAATTAATCGTCGCAATTAAGACCACTGTTCCTCGAAGAGTTAAACAGTAGGGTTAACACCGCGACCCACTGCTACCACAGATCTCTTTTAGTTCCTCCACTTGCTTCGCATAGTGGCGAAAGAACACTCTGGAAGACTTCCAGCCAGTGTATGAACGGAGATGTTCAAAATCCATACAATTAAAGAAATTTAAGAATGAGGCAACTTTCCTCGGATCGTGACCTGCGGGTGTATTGTCAGGATCCGCTCTGCGAATAAAATATGTGATTTTCGCTCTGAGTTGATTCAGAGATAAATTTGAGCCTGATGTTTCTCCCCTGAATAGTTGACCACCCTTGAAGTCTGAAGTTCTATGAAGATAGACCTTTAGGCATTCTACTGGACATAGAGATGCATCTTCTTTCAGAGGGCAGATTCTCCAGGGACCCCACCTGTTGGTGGGTAACTCATTCTTGGCGAGAAACGTAGGATCCGGAAACAGGTTCAGTTCTCCCCCATCCAGGAACTGAACACGACCTGCCTCTCTCGAGAGGCTACAATCTCACTAACCCTGGCCCCGGACGCGAGTGCAAAATAGGAAAATAACTTTTTGTGTCAAATCCTTTAACGCACACTCTTCATTGCTCAACAGAGAAGCGAAATGAAGAACTTGTCTAAAGACCATGAAATGGGCTTTGGAGGTGCTGAAGGTCTGAGCCTAGCACAGGCTTTCGGGACTTTATTAAAGATCTCGTTACCTAGGTCGACCTGGAAGGCATATAGAATGGGTCTTGTCAAAGCAGACTTACACGCTGATATTGCCTTCTAGTAGATTTGCACTTATATTCCTCAAGGAAGTCTATACTGGCTTTCGAAATCCCGAAACGCTTTCTCACCGCTAGGGAGAGAAAATCATGAGCTGCAGGGTCCGGGTTTTCTGTAATGAAGCGCAGACAGTTGACTTCTGGACTCGCTGGGTCAGAACTGGATCTGGTAGTGGTACAAACTTCAGCTACAGTTCCAATGCCAGGAGGAACCACACGCTGTTCGGCCACTTGTGGGCCACTATTGCCGCTACCCTTTGAAGGATCTCAGTTTGTTGAGGACCCTCAACAGAAGGTTGTGAGGAGGGAACAGATAAATCTTGGACCATCTGTTCCAGTCGAGGGACATCGCGTCCACTGCTTCCGCTAAGGGGTCCTCGTACGGGGCACGTACAGGGGCAACTTCTTGTTGTCTTTCGTCGCAAAGAGGTCTATCTGCAGTTCTGGGACTGATTCAGAATGAAGGAGAATGATCCTGCGTCTAAGGACCATTCCGACTCTATCGGTGTGAACCTGGATAGAGCGTTCGCTGTCACATTGCGGACTCCTTGAAGGTGAACTGCCGACAGGTACCACTTCTTCTTTTCCGTCAATCGGAAGACGGCCAACATCACCTGGTTGAGAGGTGGTGACCTCGATCCTTGTCGATTCAAGTATCTCACAACTACCTCGCTGTCTATCACCACCTTATGTGGATCGAGTGACGCGGGGAGACTTTCTTTAAGGTAAGGAGCACTGCCCTAGCTTCTAGAAAGTTTTATGTGAAAGGTCTTGAATAGCCTGGACCAAGTCCCCTGGACTTTTTTCCGATGAGAGTGACCTCCCCATCCCTCCTTCGAGGCGTCTGAGTGAATCGTCACCGACGGGGGAGGTGGCTGAAGAAGAACCGACTTCTTTAGATGTCTGGCTTGGGAAAAAGGCCTGAGAAGAGTACTTAGCCGAAGCGGCTGGTCTTCTCAGATCTCTTCACGCGTTTGATGCATAACTTCTCCAAACTCCGATTGCATCCTTTAGCTGTGCTCTTAGCACTGGGTCTGTCACCGAAGCAAACTGGAGAGAGCGCAGTACTCTCTCCTGCTCGTGTCTTGATATCCTTTCGGAATCTTGAAGTCTCTTGACAGAACCCACTATCTCCTTCCTTTTCTTCGCCGGGGTGGAGAAACGGTGTGACAAAAGGTCCCAGTGGATTCCAAGCCACTGGAACTTTTGAAATGGAGAAACTCGAGACTTTTTCTGTTGATCTTGAAGCCTAGGTACTCTAGGAACTGGATCACTTGACTGGAAGCTTACAAGCATTCTGTCTCGGATGCTGCCCACACCAACCAGTCGTCCAGGTAGGCTACTACCTGAATTCCCTTTAGGCGTAATTGTTTGAGAGCTACGCTCGCAAGCTTCGTAAAAATCCTTGGGGCTATGTTTAGCCCGAATGGCATGGCTCCGAAGGCGTATAGTCTTCGTTGTAGCCTGAACCCTAGGTAGGGGGAGAGTCGATGGCTAATTGGGATGTGCCAATAGGCGTCTGACAAGTCTATAGAGACGGAATATGCCCTCTTGGGCAGTAAGGTCCTTATGTGTTGCAGTGTTAGCATTTTGAATTTGCAATTCACTATGAACTTGTTGAGTGGCGACAAGTCCAGAATGACTCTGAGCTTTTCCGAGTCTTTCTTGGGAACACAAAACAGCCTCCCTTAGAAATTGATGGGCTTCACCCTTCGGATCACCTTTTTTCTCCAACAGTTCTTGAACGTACTCCTCCATAACGGGGGTGGAGTGTTGGAAAAACCGAAGGCACGGGGGTGGAGTGCTGTACCAGGTCCCGCCCAGTCCATTCTTGAGTAGGCTGTGGGCCCAGGGATCGAAGGTCCACCGATCCCGAAATTTCAGAAGTCTCCCTCCTACCGGTATCACCTCACTTGGACTGCCGTCCTGAGGTCTTGCCTTCCTGACCACGACCACCCCTGAATCCCCTTCCCCTTGAGGGGCGTCTAGACGAGCCTCTGGCTGCTCCTCTAGGCTTTGCTCGAAAGGAAGTAGACTGCCCTTCGAACGCTGGGGTGAATGCCGTGGACTGTGTCAATACGGCCTGGGGTACCCACTGAAAGGTGGTCGGGGTTTGTGCCACGATCTGGGGCACTGGGGGCAATGGCAATTGCAGTTGCTGTTGCTGTCTAAGAAGCTTGGCTGGCAAAGACGGTAGCCTAGTCCTCATAGTCTTCCTCTTTGGTTGAGGACCCTCATCCGGGGAAGACTTTCTTTTGATAGCCAGGCCCCACTTCTGGAGAAGGTTTCTATTCTCCAAGGCGGCCTTATCAACAACTTCTTTGACCAAGTCGGTAGGGAAAAGGTCTTTTCCCCAAATGTTGGAGGAGATTAGTTTCTTTGGCTCGTGCCTCACCGTAGCCGAGGTAAACACGAACTCCCTACAAGCTCTCCTTGCCTTGACGAAGCCATAAAGGTCCTTCGTCACTGTGGCCAGATGAGGCTTGGCCACTACCTTGAACATTTCATGGACCTTGGGGTCACTTGCCATCGTCTCGAGAGTAGTCTGAAGAGACATTGAGGCAGTCACTCTTTCTTTTGTATCGAACTCACTTCGCAAAAGAAAGTCAGACAGCTTAGGGAGGTCCTTGCCGAACTGACGTCCGGCAATATCAGCCTCCAACTTTCCCACTGAGAACGTAAGATGGACGTCCTTCCAGTCTTTGTGGTCCATAGGCAGGGCCAGCGACAAGGGTTTACACTCCTCTAGGGAGGGGCAAGACTTGCCGGCCTCGATTGCTTTTAGTACAGCCAGAAACCCTTTCTGTAAAAAGGGGAAGGCTCTAGTAGGCGAGGACACAAAGGAAGGGAGCTTCCTATTCAATGCGGCTACCTTTGAGTTAGAGAAGCCCCTCTCTTTCATCGAGGATGAAAGTAGAGCTTGAGCCTTAGCATGGTCCATCACTATGACCTCCTTCGGCTCTGTCTCCTCCTTTGAAGCTGGTTCCTTCCTCAGCCGGACATAACAGTCCGGATATGATGCCTTGCTGGGCCAGAATTCCACCCTCCAGGGGAACTGAGCCCAGCTTATCCGAGATGACGATCTTTCCAGTCGTCATCGGCATGTGCTCAGCATACCTCCATGGGTTAGCATCTGAGCACAAGGGAAGGTCTTTCACACTGAGCTTTTTCTGGGGCCCATGTGATTCTGCAAGGCACTGCATTCGCAGTTCCATTGCAGCCGCCTTCTCCTGATTCTCCTTCTGCATTTGTTGGATCATTCCAACAATAAAAGAGAGGGCCTGTCCCAGCTCTACTGGGAGACCGGCCGATGTAGAGGGGCTTGAACTTCATCCTGGGCTTCTGCCAGGAGGTCTTCCTCCTGACACCCGTCCACATCAGACATCCTGTCATCTAGCTGGATGTCTTGCATCGCGACCGCGACTTCAGCATCCACCTGGATCTGAACTTAGGGGATCTCCTCTTGAGGCTGGGGAATCACTGCATCAGCTGATGCCTTAGGGAAAGGATACGCCCTCATCTTCTCACTTGGAAGATAAGGGCCAGAAGTGTTCTTTTGGAAGCCCCTTACCCAGGTACGAAGCTTCTTCCTAGCTATTTAAATGTCTCAGTAATCAGGTTAGTGCACACAGTACATACCTGAGGGTCCCATTACCGGAGATCATCCTTGGAGACAGCGTATGCTGCGTGTCTCCTACAAAACTCATGTCCGCAGAGGTTCTTGCTGCTGACATTGCAGAAAGCACTTCCCCACTTCGGAGTGTCCTTCTGTAAAGAGAAGAAATTTCCATGAGTATCAAGTGAACTATGTATCACTGGATATGCATAGTATAGCATAACAATTCATAAAGGAAAGACACACACTTGTGTTTCCTTCACAACCCATTGTTGCAGCCTTCCAGATAATAAAATCAAAATGGTTTATCTCTTCTAGAGTAACCAATGCAAGGTTTCCAGAGGAAACAGGTGGAGCTCACACCTAAGCAATGATTTTAAAATCCTGGATAATAGACAGGGAAGAACTCAGCTTCCTATCTGAGGGCAACAGCAAAGGGATGTGCAAGAAAACACAATAGTGTTAGAAGATACAGTGCTGTACCAAAACCCTTACTATAGTTTTCTTCTTACTGTATATGCTATACAGAAGAATACTAGTACAGTATAGGGGGATGTGTGCCGGCCTGCCTTTGCCGGCCGGCACACACCACAACTAGCTTTAAAGTATACTACTTAACAGCTATAGGGCGGCAGCACTCTGGTTCAAATGCCTGTGCAGGTCGGCAGCAACTGCCGGCCGGTAACAGCCAGTGTTGGCCGGCAATGGCTGCCGGCCAGCAACTACACAAGGTAGTACCCAGCTGCCGGCCACACTCTTGGTGACCGGCAGACAAGGGCTGACATAAGCCGGCCGGTAAAGGTACAAGACCGATGTCAGCCGGCAGCAAAAGAACCAGAGGACTACACCTTCCCGGCTGCCGGCCTCATAGGCCGGCAGCCGGCCTCATAGGCCGGCAGCCGGGTCAGGTACAGCACTAGAAGAAAAATAGAATGGATGCCGGGATAAGAGTGTACACAACCTCCAAGCCCGGCAACCGAAAGAGTGCATATAAGGAAGGGGAGAAACTAATTCAGGCTTCCTGACCAATGCCGTCTGGCTCTACAGGCAGGCATGGATGAGGGACCAAGAGAGGTCCGGGCAGCACTCGAAAACATAAGACCCTTGCCGGCCAGCAGCTCTGCCGGCCGGCAAGGGGCTGAGTCAATTCCACATCCTAACCTATACTAGGTCCAGAAGTAGAACGACGTACAGTACAGTAAGACCCCTGCCGGCCAGCTCTGCCGGCCGGCAAGGGGCTGAGTCGATTCCACATCCTAACCTATACTAGGTCCAGATGTAGAACGACGTACAGTACAGTAATGGCACGGCCATTACGAAGAAAGAGGGGGAAGGGACAAGAGGGTCCTGCCAACCTTGCTTTAGTGACAGATCACCCGCAGCCAAGAAACTTATCTTAGCCTAAGGGAGATCTAAGGGGAAAGGCCAGCAATACTTGCCAGCTTCCCGAGCACCAAAGCAAGGAAGGCGTTGCTACTCCTAAGGGAAGAACAGCAACAGGACTAGTCTGGTAGATCACAAAAGAAGGAATCATATCCACAGAAACCTTCATTAGTGACCTAAGGGAGCTAAGCTCCCTTTGTATGTGTTAGGTCAGCGAGGGGGACTCAGCCCCAAGCCAGACAACGCAGACTCAGACTAAAAACTCTGTTGTTCTGTCCCTCTTGAACCATAACTACAGGAACAGGAAGGTACAGTAACACCCTAGGATAGTTTTATCGAAAATAAATTCGGAAAAAACCACTTAGGGATAAGCCCAAGGCTTAAACAGAGGGAAAGGGATTGCATACCTTCTCCGAAGAAAAGAAAGCAACCGGGGAGTATGATAAAGTATACTAAGGCTCCATAAGCAACTAGCCTAGGCACCAAGAGAATCGATTACCTAATTCACCGAAACTCACTCGTATACTATCTTGGAAATATTCCACACAGTCTAAAATGTATAAAATATAGCCTAAAGCTTCAATAAAATTTTAATTACACTCGGAAAAACCATAATCATGCATGAAGTACTAGGACCAAACGACTAGGCTACATGGCCTAGCGTAGGCCAGAATGGCGAATACTTCGCCAAATAATACTAAGCACGAAAGGAAATCCTATGTAATGCTAAATAGCTAAAATTTATTAAAGCAAAACAACCAGGAATGTCGCTCTGACTAACTAATTTATACCTAGCGAGCGACAGCGTCCAAGACGCCTCTGGAAGGCTACGGCTCTTGTATCAAAGATTAATCCTATTAATCACTCAAAATTTTACCAAGAGCCTACATTTATACATAAAAGACACTATACTCAACTTATCAGAGGCCGACGAAGACGGAGAAGCCATGAAAAGTCGAATAAATCCAAGATTTGCGAGAAAAACAGGAAAAAACACAGAGTTGTTAAGCTACGCAAAAAGGAATACAGATGGCGCCAGGATTGGCGCCAGGCACGCATACGAATCGGGGGATAGGGAAGCCTTAGGAGCGGCTCCCCTTTTTCTTTCCCGAATTCGTATCTCGCCAATCACCTCCTACGAGACGAAATCTCTGTCCAGGATGTGACGTGTCTAGAATACGTCCTCTGATATGTCACGATATCCCTTTCACGAGGGATACTCGCTCCAGGAGTTAGAATTCTGGTACCTTAAGGTAAATTCTCTGGGAATATCGCCGTAGTTGTAATATACCCTAGGAAGCTACCCTATAGGAACTTCCATCAGGACGACATGGCTTGAGCCCAAAAATATATATATATATATATATATATATATATATATATATATATATATATATATATATATATGTATATATATATATATATATATATATATATATATACATATATATAT
>NC_090745.1:76553589-76593589 GCF_036898095.1 Palaemon carinicauda
CATTATACTTTATTCTAAGTTATCAGGAGAAGAGTTCGTCACGGAACGATTTCCTTTGTGCATTGGTAGGAGTGTTTGTTTTAAGTTGGTTTAAATATGAACGAGCAAACGGCAAAAATCTTAAGTGATGATGAATATATAAAGTACTTTCAACAAATGTTGACGTGGAAAATTAAACATTACCTTCTACCTCGGAGACATCATCCGATCCAAAAACTAATCTGATAGAATGCTTCTGCACTTCTAGCTCTTGTTAGTGATGCAGTTTCAGCAACATTCTCCCACATATTTCTAGTTATCCTGGATCAAGACCACAAACTGTGGCAAAGATGAAATAGAAGCAAGAAAAGATAAAAGTCAGCATATCTTTATCATTGCTTCGAGAGCTTTTTTACAAGAACTTGACGAGATTAAATGACCATCTGATGAATATATTGATTTTCAAAGGTTACAGGAAATCCGTACATTTTAGATACCTCCAATGATGGTCATAGCTTATTTAAATGACTATGAAGATAGTCTTGGAAGTTTTAGAAAACTTCCAGTAGTTAGTAAAATATCTCTTAACTATGATACCGCACTGACATGATCAGCGATAATTGAACAATTATTCTCCTCTTCGGGAATAAATAATTATCCCAAGAGAGGATGAATGGGAGATAAAATATTTGAAAAACTAGACCTCACAAGCACTAGTTAGTTGATTGATTTGAGGTTTTCTAGCATCAATCAATCAACTAGTGCTTGTGATGTCATATAAGGATAGTTGATTGATTGATTTGAGGTTTTCTGGCATCAATCAATCAACTAATGTTTGTGAGGGCCAATAAGGATATACTACCTATATCCTTATTAGCCCTCAAAAGCACTAGTTGATTGATTGATGCTAGAAAACCTTAACTCAATCAATCAACTAGTGCTTATGAGGGTTAACAAGGATAAAGGTAGTCTCATAGCGTCTGTTTAGTTATTGGTATTCCTAATTTAATTAAATTCTGATTAATAAAAATCTACCCCTTTTCTCGTATTTATTATACATCTAAGTATACCTAAACCCAATGGATACACCAAAGTGGTGTGCGCTAAACTTCTACTGTAAAATCAAATATAATAAATTATGTAAGACGTTTTTGTAATTTCCTGTGTTCAATCAAGGTTCGTTATCTAGTGACTTCTGGTATACAGTAAATGATACAATTTCATAAAGACTTCTAGAATTTCTGTAATATGAAGATATTAAAAGTATTTGAATAATATTTGAATTGTATTCAGGTAAAACTAAAAGTAATGAAATTAGATGCATTACATTTACCTGTAATGTATTTATTATCATTAGATATATATATATATATATATATATATATATATATATATATATATATATATATATATATATATATATATATAGATAGATAGATAGATAGATAGATAGATAGATAGATAGATAGATAGATAGATTGATACACACACAGACAGACACACACACACACACACACACACACACATATATATATATATATATATATATATATATATATATATATATATATATATATATATATATAAACAAATTTCAAAGTATTTATGTTCCTCTCTATAGGTAAAGTAGTAAGATATAAAGAAAGTACAGCTAGGGGCCGAACGAATACTACGAAAAATCTCAAGTAATACTCATAGGTCACCACAGGAAGCGAACAACGGCACTATCTTCCTATGGGAGCTTGTTTATTTGTGTAGCCTGTCTATCAAAAATCGAATAACAAATGTGTTTCGCACTCAGACAAAAAGGGATGAATTTAAGTATCACATTATTACGTCTTCACAAATGGACACAGGTACTCTAATATTTCTCAAAGCAATTGGGTTGCAAATGAACAGCTCTTGTGTTGGAATAAGTTACATCAAATAGGAAAAGATCTTTGTTTTAAGTATATTATCGACACAAGAATAATATTTACAGAAAGAAGTAAAGAGATAAAATCATCCATTAATTGTAATTAAAAAAGCCAACCCTATGCCAATAAGTTTGTGAAATTTGTCTGTCACTGAACATTTGGTTTTGTGGGGCAGGGAACTAAAAGTGAGTTGAGACCCAATGAAACAAGCAATGGTCTTTATCAACATGTAATCTGTGAAGAGAAACAGCACAATAGTTTCTGTCGTTTTAATATTTCAACTGCTGGATTATAGATGAGAAAAATTTCTACAACATTAACGATTCACATATGCTTTAGCTTCGTTGCTGCACAAACGCACACACGCAAGGAATCTATTAGTTTTAACTCCAAAATGATGTCATGATACGCTTGAAGTAGATCTGAAAACTCAAGTCAATAATGGTGATGAATTGTTCAGTAACTGATTGAAATATATAAAAGAGTGTCACAATAACTAAAGTAATCAATTTATATGAATAGTGTACGAAGACATTTAAGGCTCTCTCTCTCTCTCTCTCTCTCTCTCTCTCTCTCTCTCTGTTAAAAACGCATGACCACACACGTACCTATTCAGCTGGGGATCGATCTATTAATCCAATAGGATACAAATGAACAAATTATCATTCTCTGATTGGTCACTTAAATGCTGCAAAAGTTATGAAAGCAATGAAAGGTATGTGAGGTAGGAATAGGTTTCAAATTAGAAAAAAAAGAAAAAAGAAAAAAAAAACACGATTAGGGGATCCTTGCGCAACACGCAAAGCAAAAGGCGAAAGGGGTAGGCTTCTTATTCCACTATCATGTCTTGTGATGAGAGTCACAACAACCGTAAGGACAATTTTATTTTTCTGTTATCTAAAACAATATGTATGCTAATATTTCCATTCTATATATATATATATATATATATATATATATATATATATATATATATATATATATATACTGTATATATACATATACATAAATATATATACAGTATATATATATATATATATATATATATATATATATATATAAATATATATATCTATATATATATATATATATATATATATATATATATATATATATATATATATATATATATATATATATATATATATATACTGAAACATGAACATAACTGTTCACGCTTATGCCTTCAAAAAAAAAAGGAATTAAGCATTTCTAATGATATGAAGTGCTCTGTAGTATAAAACTGATATACTTATATGATAAAGATATATATTTTTTTTTCCTTTTTAAATACATTGAATATGTTGAATCCTCTTATTATGAAAATTTATTTAACTGGAATATAACTAAAACAGTCAACTCCTTTTCAAGAAAAGTCTATAATTATCTGGCAACTTTAACTTTGACTCACGATATAGACAAATATACTGTCTAGTCTTGTGTGTATATTCCTCACGAGTACAGTTACGGCAAGACATGTTTTCAACCTATTGTACTGAGAGTTTAAGTTTTGCAAATATCTCTCCACACAACAAACAATGCCGATCATAATCTTTATACCAAGAAAACAACGAAGAAATTATCAATGAGGAAAATTTCCTCTTTACTTTGTCTAAAGATTATGATTGATTGATTTGAAGTTCTCGGGATGCCAGAGAACTTCAAATCAATCAATCATAATCTTTAGACGAAAGTAGAGAGGCAATTCTCATCATTGATAATTTCTTTGTTGTTTTCTTGGTATAGGAATATGGCTTCCCCAATTGCTTCTCAAGAAATTGTACTTTTGTACTTTGTAAGGTGATTATATTGTTTCTACTCATCATCTGTTATTGTTCCAGTCTTTCTCTGCATGAATTATATCTACTATTTCATATGTGTTTTTATCAATATACCTAGTGTTGTAGTGCTAACCTCATTCACAGCTAATCCATGTTAGCTTCTTTATCTTATCCGGTGGTGAATATTCCTGCTACAACAAACGATGAGATTGTTTCACCCTTTATTTGTTACAATCCAGTTATTTGCAGCACTGTTGTAGGCTGCCAAGTAAGATTTAAAGTAGGATACGTCGAGGTGCTAAAATTTTTAGAGTAGCGAGGAAGAAGTGCTGTGATTTCTATTTTTTTTTTTTTTTTTTTTTTCGAGCATAATAGATACCTTCTATTGTCTTTTGGCTGAGATCTCCACAATCTTTCTAACCATTTGGAATGCATGATACAATGCATTCAGGAGATCTTTCATTCAAGCAAAAGATATGGAAGGAATATATGTCCCAGCAGCATTCATGGTGAATAAAGGTCATTGCTTTTCCTCTTTGACTTATAGTTAATTTCTCTACATTTCTTATTCTCTCTATTGCAACTATATAGACAAGCTTTTGCACATTTGTAATTCTAGTCTCTATCATGTTCCATCTCCAATATGACAGTCAAAATCCAATATGACACCCAAGACCCTTCATGGCCAAATCCAGATTTTTTATTTCTATTTCAAGCTGCATGAGTGTTAGTGACTTATAATGTGTAATAAAATCTTTTTATATATTTCTTAAGAAGCATGTATCTTGTGCCAAAAAAAAACTGTAAACACTGCTTGATTACCAAGTGATGTCAAAACCAAATATGGAAGTACGTTCCCACTCATGTCATTCAATAGAAATAGAAAAAAGATTTTTAAATAGTCGCCAAACATAATGATTCATTTGTGTTATTGCTAGAAGGGGTTTTAATGACCTACTTTGTCAAGTTACAAGTAAAACCACGATCATATATAAAGCAAACACGTAATTCTGAAGGACATTAAACATCTGAAAGGTGGCGTACAAATTGAGCTGTAAATTTCCAATATTACTTAATCTTTCTTGCTGTTATATTAGAATATACTCTAGAGATACGAATAAAAAAACACAGTAGCAATTCAACCTCCCGCCACAAAGTGGTACCAAATATGGCACAGAACAAAGATTCTTTTTAGGATTGTAGTCCTTTTTAGTCCCTCTGCTTTATTCAGTCGAGAACGATGCGTAGGTGACGGAGGTGCTCCTTTTTGGATCAGAACACATGTATGTTGTCCACGTAATATACTAATATACGCAGAAGGGAAAGTCCCTTAAGATGCGATCCATGAGGCGTTGAAAACTGGACCCAGCTTTACGGTGTATGTGCCGAAGGGGGTTGTGATGGTGGTCTTTGGGATATCTTCGGTGCTACTATAGCGTGAGGTCTACCACACTATAGCGTGAGATCTACCTCCCGTTAGCACTATAGCGTGAGGTCTACTGCCGAGTTATTCATCCCTCATAGATAAAACACATTTCATACATTTGTTTAAGCAATAAGCACTTAATTTAAACATATCTTAGAAATGACTTAAATAGATAATTGGATTTCTAATTACATTAAAAAAAGGAATAAAGGTAAAAATAAACATGTTATTGTATATTTCCATACATTTATTCTAGCGATTCACTTCGTACATCAAACATGTTATCATATATTTCCATACATTTATTCTAGCGATACACTCTTCGTACATCAAACATGTTATCATATATTTCCAAACATTTATTCTAGCGATACACTCTTCGTACATCAAACAGGTTATCATATATTTCCATACATTTATTCTAGCGATACACTCTTCGTACATCAAACAGGTTATCATATATTTCCATACATTTATTCTAGCGATACACTCTTCGTACATCAAACAGGTTAATCCTACGATACACACTTCGTACATCTTCTAAGAATGACACAAATAGATCATTGGAATTTTTTATCATCACCTTCCAGCAAAAATGATCAAGATGAGACTGGAACAGCTGACGACCAACACCTCGCATTCTCTTCAGAATCATCGTTTTAGCGTCCAACCACGATCGCTCAATTGATATCTCTTTTAGGCCGAGGGAAAACTGATTTAGGAGCTCCATTTGCTTCCTTTTATATGGACAGGTCAGGTTTTTGATGGATTTGGGCAGTTCACATGTTCGATGGTTAGGTGTGGGCCTCTGGGACGCTGGTCACGCGGTAGACCTCACCCTCCACCTGGGTAGGCGACATTTGGCGGTAGACCTCACGCTATAGTAGCACCATATCTTCTTAGTTCATGGGCACCTCATAATACCCCTTTTAGAGGTCGAGAGGAGAAAACCTTACCTTTGTGCAAATAGGAGCTAATATCGGCTATGTTGTGGAGGGGAAAGTGATCCGGTTCTGTCTACATGTTCAGACACCTGTAATCCTAACAGGGGCGCAGGAAGCCATCTTGCTTCAAGATGGTGTGTTAGGGTAACAATCATATGCTTAATCCCTTTTGGCAAAGGCAAATCTCTTCCATTTTGGCGAATGTTTGTTTAGTGGTTGCCAAATTATCCAGGGCCAGACATATGACTGGCAAATACTGGGTGTCCTGTTGTCTTGATATGGTGATAAATACTTTGCTTGACGGAACCCTGGTCTTTTGGCAAAGTTCTGGATGGAAGAATTCCAGGTATGAAGTGAGGGAGTGTGTAGGAAGGAAATGGACAATCAAGAAGAGACGGAGCAGCACTTTGCTGAACAAGAAGAAGAAGAAGAAGAAAAAAAAAGAAGAAGAAGAAGAAGACAACCAGGATACCACTGCTCATCCTTCCCAGCAACCACCTCCACAGCAAACCACCAACAGCACGTCAACCCACCCAACCCATCCAACCAGACTCAGGCTCACTCCTGACTCCAACACGACCTCTTATGCTGCCATAAGGTAGTAGGTTGGCCTGGGCACCAGATACCTGTTGAAATACTGGCCTTTTGACTGGCCAGGCAGTACTACATTTGCTCCATCTCTGGTTACGGTTCATTTTCCCTTTTGCCTACACACACACTGAATAGTCTGGCCTATTTATTACATATTCCCCACTGTCCTCATACACCTGACAACATTGACATTAGCAAACCATTCTTCTAAATCCGAGGGGTTAACTACTGCTCTGTAAATGTTCAGTGGCCACTTTCCTCTTGGTAGGGTAGAAGAGACTCTTTAGCTATGGTAAGCAGCTCTTGTAGGAGAAGGACACTAAAAAATCAAACCATTGTTCTCTAGTCTTTGATAGTGCCATAGCCTATGTACCATGGTATTCCACTCTCTTGGGTTAGAGTTCTCTTGTTTAAGGGTACACTTGGGCACACTATTTTATCTTATTTCTCTTGTTTTGTTGAAGTTTTTATAGTTTATATGGGAGATATTTGACTTGATGTTACTCTTCTTGAAATATTTTATTTATTCTTAAGTTTCCTTTCCTCACTGGGCTATTTCCCTGTTGGAACCCCTGGGCTTATAGCATCCTGCTTTTCCAAATAGGGTTGTAGCCTAGCAAGTAATAATAATAATAATAATAATAATAATAATAATGGCCACTATGGAGGCCAGGAACCCACACCTGAACATGACAAATCGTCCCAATAGCAGGGGACAACTTGTCATATCATCCCAGGACCATCAAACCAAGGCGTTCCTGGAGCAGCAAGACACCTCAACCCAGCTGACAAGCCAACTACTATCATTATAGTATACGACCTTGACCTACCATTTGAACTTGTACTTAACCACCCTTCGATTTTCTCAGCCAAGAGATGTGAAGGGAAAACATGAAGGAAATCCACAAGCTGGAGGCAGTCATCAAGGGACTACGAACTTCATAGCTCTCTTTCGGCCACTGGGGTACCTTCTACGCAGAGGAGTACTTCCGATAACCCCTCAGATGCTTCAGGTGATAGAAGTTTGGCTTCCACAGGAGCCACTGCACAGGCCTGGAGGTCTGTGCAGTTTGCAGTAGCAGACAGCACCCTACAGCCTACTGCATCGGCAGGTTCAAGGCCAGACACCACACCATTGCCAAATACCCCAACTGCCGAGGACCTCACCATGCTTGGCATGACATGTGTCCTGCAAGACTGCAGCGCATCGCCGACTTCCATGGAGCAGACCGCCACAACGACCTGCAGCCACGTCAGCCACGTCGAACTCACCAACCAACAATCAACCACACCCCACTTCCAACCAACCACACCTCCCGACCTAATCATAATCACTCCAGACATGCCATTCCTGAACTTCCTTCTCCTCCAAGTCCTCTCCCAGAACCAAAACCTCAACGCCCTATTAGACATCCTCCAAAGTCAAAACTATCCCCCTCCCACACTCCTTCCCCACCCTCACCCCTAAGATTTACCTCTCCTTCCATCCCTTCTACTTCCTCCCAGCAGACACGACCACAAACTTCCTCATCCTCCTCCGCACCTGAAACCCACACACCCATCACCTCCAATTTCTTAAGTGATTTTCCCAGCCTCCCTAATCCCGCTGTCAGAAGCCGTTGAAGCGCCTCACACCCCTCCACTCCCTTAGTATCACCCGCCATTGATTGGAACGATTACAACCAAATCACTTGTCCCATGGGGGCCTTTATAGACGCCATTTCAAACGTCCTTTGTAATTTTTTAAAGCCACAAAAGATTAAGTTTTCTCAACAGTCCCTTGATGATTTCATTTGTATTAGCGCCGCCCAAGAACTCCAAGCTCTAGTCCCTTCATAGTCCCTCCAGCAAACAATCCTAACACAACCACACACAACAACGAAGATACTCTCAGCAACACTAAACTGAAAGTACTCCAATGGAATGCCTGTGGACTAAGAAACAAGTTCGCCTTCCTACAATCCCAAACTTCAGCCCAAAATCCAGACATCATTGTGCTGCAAGAAACCATGTTAAATAAGAATATACCTTTTTCATTCTCAAGATACAAAGCGTACACCACATATCTAACACCAACAACGAGAGGATTACCTACTCTCATCAAGTATACCATCCCCTCAAAAAGAGTGCAAAGTATCAACTGTGGGACAGAGGCAGAGATACTCAGTGTTCAGATATCTCTGCTAGCCACAACCCTCACAAAGTCTACAATCCCTACAAATCTCCAACCGAAAGCAGCAATGCAGAGGGCCTCTTTCCCACCACCTCCGAGGATGACACGATCATTGCAGACGACTTCAATGCTCTCCACCAGTTTCTGAACTGAACATCAGCAACAAACCAGACAGGCAGACACTTGCATGCCCTACAGCAAGAATATCCTGATATAACATTGCTTAAAAATGTGTCAGAAGCAATCCATCTAAGGGGTGGTCACCTAGACCTCATCTTTCTGTTAATCACCATCCAAAGGGGTGCTAAATGGCGACTGCATCCTGTGCTAACAAACGATCTCCTTGCCATAGAAATTGAACTCAAATTGGAGAAATACCCTCTTCCTCCTTCATCCCCGAAAAGGTGGAACCCAGACCTTGCAAACTGGGCAAGATTCGAGACAGCTGTGAAAGAATGGGCCCAAGAATACATCAAGAACCCTCACAATGACATCTCTACCCTATCACTTGTCTCCAAAAAGCAACTAGATGCTGCCACCAGTATATCCATGCCTCAGAAAAAGCATTCTGGAACAAAGCATACAGATGCCTGGTACTACAACAGCCGCATCAAGGAAATGAATGCAAGAATCAACCGAACCAGAAACCTCTTCAGAAGATTCAGAACCGATGAACTTCATGATCTACTCGTGGAAATCACCAAACATTCCTTACAGGTAACACTGGAAGGGAAAATAGACAAATGTTACTCATGGTGCCACGAAATCAACTTCAACACATCTCTAGCAAAGATATGGGGTTGGTTCAACAAGATCTCTGGGAAATACAGTACACCCAGAGTTACCCACCCTGACCCATTAACAGAAGCAAATAGAATTGCTAGCAACTTTGCCGACCAAACCAAAAGTGCAAATCTTCCTCTGCAAACCATAAACAAGCAGAGCACTGCTCCCAATCAGGAATAACATTATAGAAGCCGCCTGCAACATGAGAGTTGACACCGACAATCCCTACATTATGGAAGAGCTCAACATGGCTGTTGTAAAAGGCAGAAAGGACACTGCCCCTGGAGCCGACTTAATCACATACAGTATGCTAAGGAAAATGGAAAGCCCTGCGAAGTTGGTGTACTTGCACTTAATCAACTTGGAACCAACATGACAGAAAATCCATCCCAAAACCCTAAGAACCAACACCTACCAACCTAAAGTTATAATCAGCTGCACTGGAAAATAGGCCCACTACCTCACCGCCTGTATGCCTACAGGAAAGGCATAGGCACTCAAGAATGTATAACCGATGTTCTTACAACAATCAACAACAAAAAAGCCTTTATCATCTTTCTCGTTCTTGAGTCACTTTTCAAGGAAAACCCTCAGAATACATCCCCCTAGAAAATGGAAACCACAAGGGAGCATACTAAGCCCTATCTGTTCAGCTTACTTATGGAGAATCTAGCCACTCTAAACCTCCCAAACGGAGTGGAAATCTTCATATACGCTGATGACATATGTATCATCTGCCCACATAAAGCACACGCATTAAAAACCACCCAAAAGGCAATAGACATTATCCAGGCTGAATGCAAAGACTGTGGCCTAAAGATCAACACTAACAAGACCAAAGCCATGACCATAAAAAAAACCACAAAACCCTGTTATTGCTAGAAGGGGTTTTAATGACCTACTTTGTCAAGTTACAAGTAAAACCACGATCATATATAAAGCAAACACGTAATTCTGAAGGACATTAAACATCTGAAAGGTGGCGTACAAATTGAGCTGTAAATTTCCAATATTACTTAATCTTTCTTGCTGTTATATTAGAATATACTCTAGAGATACGAATAAAAAAACACAGTAGCAATTCAACCTCCCGCCACAAAGTGGTACCAAATATGGCACAGAACAAAGATTCTTTTTAGGATTGTAGTCCTTTTTAGTCCCTCTGCTTTATTCAGTCGAGAACGATGCGTAGGTGACGGAGGTGCTCCTTTTTGGATCAGAACACATGTATGTTGTCCACGTAATATACTAATATACGCAGAAGGGAAAGTCCCTTAAGATGCGATCCATGAGGCGTTGAAAACTGGACCCAGCTTTACGGTGTATGTGCCGAAGGGGGTTGTGATGGTGGTCTTTGGGATATCTTCGGTGCTACTATAGCGTGAGGTCTACCACACTATAGCGTGAGATCTACCTCCCGTTAGCACTATAGCGTGAGGTCTACTGCCGAGTTATTCGTCCCTCATAGATAAAACACATTTCATACATTTGTTTAAGCAATAAGCACTTAATTTAAACATATCTTAGAAATGACTTAAATAGATAATTGGATTTCTAATTACATTAAAAAAAGGAATAAAGGTAAAAATAAACATGTTATTGTATATTTCCATACATTTATTCTAGCGATTCACTTCGTACATCAAACATGTTATCATATATTTCCATACATTTATTCTAGCGATACACTCTTCGTACATCAAACATGTTATCATATATTTCCAAACATTTATTCTAGCGATACACTCTTCGTACATCAAACAGGTTATCATATATTTCCATACATTTATTCTAGCGATACACTCTTCGTACATCAAACAGGTTATCATATATTTCCATACATTTATTCTAGCGATACACTCTTCGTACATCAAACAGGTTAATCCTACGATACACACTTCGTACATCTTCTAAGAATGACACAAATAGATCATTGGAATTTTTTATCATCACCTTCCAGCAAAAATGATCAAGATGAGACTGGAACAGCTGACGACCAACACCTCGCATTCTCTTCAGAATCATCGTTTTAGCGTCCAACCACGATCGCTCAATTGATATCTCTTTTAGGCCGAGGGAAAACTGATTTAGGAGCTCCATTTGCTTCCTTTTATATGGACAGGTCAGGTTTTTGATGGATTTGGGCAGTTCACATGTTCGATGGTTAGGTGTGGGCCTCTGGGACGCTGGTCACGCGGTAGACCTCACCCTCCACCTGGGTAGGCGACATTTGGCGGTAGACCTCACGCTATAGTAGCACCATATCTTCTTAGTTCATGGGCACCTCATAATACCCCTTTTAGAGGTCGAGAGGAGAAAACCTTACCTTTGTGCAAATAGGAGCTAATATCGGCTATGTTGTGGAGGGGAAAGTGATCCGGTTCTGTCTACATGTTCAGACACCTGTAATCCTAACAGGGGCGCAGGAAGCCATCTTGCTTCAAGATGGTGTGTTAGGGTAACAATCATATGCTTAATCCCTTTTGGCAAAGGCAAATCTCTTCCATTTTGGCGAATGTTTGTTTAGTGGTTGCCAAATTATCCAGGGCCAGACATATGACTGGCAAATACTGGGTGTCCTGTTGTCTTGATATGGTGATAAATACTTTGCTTGACGGAACCCTGGTCTTTTGGCAAAGTTCTGGATGGAAGAATTCCAGGTATGAAGTGAGGGAGTGTGTAGGAAGGAAATGGACAATCAAGAAGAGACGGAGCAGCACTTTGCTGAACAAGAAGAAGAAGAAGAAGAAAAAAAAAGAAGAAGAAGAAGAAGACAACCAGGATACCACTGCTCATCCTTCCCAGCAACCACCTCCACAGCAAACCACCAACAGCACGTCAACCCACCCAACCCATCCAACCAGACTCAGGCTCACTCCTGACTCCAACACGACCTCTTATGCTGCCATAAGGTAGTAGGTTGGCCTGGGCACCAGATACCTGTTGAAATACTGGCCTTTTGACTGGCCAGGCAGTACTACATTTGCTCCATCTCTGGTTACGGTTCATTTTCCCTTTTGCCTACACACACACTGAATAGTCTGGCCTATTTATTACATATTCCCCACTGTCCTCATACACCTGACAACATTGACATTAGCAAACCATTCTTCTAAATCCGAGGGGTTAACTACTGCTCTGTAAATGTTCAGTGGCCACTTTCCTCTTGGTAGGGTAGAAGAGACTCTTTAGCTATGGTAAGCAGCTCTTGTAGGAGAAGGACACTAAAAAATCAAACCATTGTTCTCTAGTCTTTGATAGTGCCATAGCCTATGTACCATGGTATTCCACTCTCTTGGGTTAGAGTTCTCTTGTTTAAGGGTACACTTGGGCACACTATTTTATCTTATTTCTCTTGTTTTGTTGAAGTTTTTATAGTTTATATGGGAGATATTTGACTTGATGTTACTCTTCTTGAAATATTTTATTTATTCTTAAGTTTCCTTTCCTCACTGGGCTATTTCCCTGTTGGAACCCCTGGGCTTATAGCATCCTGCTTTTCCAAATAGGGTTGTAGCCTAGCAAGTAATAATAATAATAATAATAATAATAATAATAATAATGGCCACTATGGAGGCCAGGAACCCACACCTGAACATGACAAATCGTCCCAATAGCAGGGGACAACTTGTCATATCATCCCAGGACCATCAAACCAAGGCGTTCCTGGAGCAGCAAGACACCTCAACCCAGCTGACAAGCCAACTACTATCATTATAGTATACGACCTTGACCTACCATTTGAACTTGTACTTAACCACCCTTCGATTTTCTCAGCCAAGAGATGTGAAGGGAAAACATGAAGGAAATCCACAAGCTGGAGGCAGTCATCAAGGGACTACGAACTTCATAGCTCTCTTTCGGCCACTGGGGTACCTTCTACGCAGAGGAGTACTTCCGATAACCCCTCAGATGCTTCAGGTGATAGAAGTTTGGCTTCCACAGGAGCCACTGCACAGGCCTGGAGGTCTGTGCAGTTTGCAGTAGCAGACAGCACCCTACAGCCTACTGCATCGGCAGGTTCAAGGCCAGACACCACACCATTGCCAAATACCCCAACTGCCGAGGACCTCACCATGCTTGGCATGACATGTGTCCTGCAAGACTGCAGCGCATCGCCGACTTCCATGGAGCAGACCGCCACAACGACCTGCAGCCACGTCAGCCACGTCGAACTCACCAACCAACAATCAACCACACCCCACTTCCAACCAACCACACCTCCCGACCTAATCATAATCACTCCAGACATGCCATTCCTGAACTTCCTTCTCCTCCAAGTCCTCTCCCAGAACCAAAACCTCAACGCCCTATTAGACATCCTCCAAAGTCAAAACTATCCCCCTCCCACACTCCTTCCCCACCCTCACCCCTAAGATTTACCTCTCCTTCCATCCCTTCTACTTCCTCCCAGCAGACACGACCACAAACTTCCTCATCCTCCTCCGCACCTGAAACCCACACACCCATCACCTCCAATTTCTTAAGTGATTTTCCCAGCCTCCCTAATCCCGCTGTCAGAAGCCGTTGAAGCGCCTCACACCCCTCCACTCCCTTAGTATCACCCGCCATTGATTGGAACGATTACAACCAAATCACTTGTCCCATGGGGGCCTTTATAGACGCCATTTCAAACGTCCTTTGTAATTTTTTAAAGCCACAAAAGATTAAGTTTTCTCAACAGTCCCTTGATGATTTCATTTGTATTAGCGCCGCCCAAGAACTCCAAGCTCTAGTCCCTTCATAGTCCCTCCAGCAAACAATCCTAACACAACCACACACAACAACGAAGATACTCTCAGCAACACTAAACTGAAAGTACTCCAATGGAATGCCTGTGGACTAAGAAACAAGTTCGCCTTCCTACAATCCCAAACTTCAGCCCAAAATCCAGACATCATTGTGCTGCAAGAAACCATGTTAAATAAGAATATACCTTTTTCATTCTCAAGATACAAAGCGTACACCACATATCTAACACCAACAACGAGAGGATTACCTACTCTCATCAAGTATACCATCCCCTCAAAAAGAGTGCAAAGTATCAACTGTGGGACAGAGGCAGAGATACTCAGTGTTCAGATATCTCTGCTAGCCACAACCCTCACAAAGTCTACAATCCCTACAAATCTCCAACCGAAAGCAGCAATGCAGAGGGCCTCTTTCCCACCACCTCCGAGGATGACACGATCATTGCAGACGACTTCAATGCTCTCCACCAGTTTCTGAACTGAACATCAGCAACAAACCAGACAGGCAGACACTTGCATGCCCTACAGCAAGAATATCCTGATATAACATTGCTTAAAAATGTGTCAGAAGCAATCCATCTAAGGGGTGGTCACCTAGACCTCATCTTTCTGTTAATCACCATCCAAAGGGGTGCTAAATGGCGACTGCATCCTGTGCTAACAAACGATCTCCTTGCCATAGAAATTGAACTCAAATTGGAGAAATACCCTCTTCCTCCTTCATCCCCGAAAAGGTGGAACCCAGACCTTGCAAACTGGGCAAGATTCGAGACAGCTGTGAAAGAATGGGCCCAAGAATACATCAAGAACCCTCACAATGACATCTCTACCCTATCACTTGTCTCCAAAAAGCAACTAGATGCTGCCACCAGTATATCCATGCCTCAGAAAAAGCATTCTGGAACAAAGCATACAGATGCCTGGTACTACAACAGCCGCATCAAGGAAATGAATGCAAGAATCAACCGAACCAGAAACCTCTTCAGAAGATTCAGAACCGATGAACTTCATGATCTACTCGTGGAAATCACCAAACATTCCTTACAGGTAACACTGGAAGGGAAAATAGACAAATGTTACTCATGGTGCCACGAAATCAACTTCAACACATCTCTAGCAAAGATATGGGGTTGGTTCAACAAGATCTCTGGGAAATACAGTACACCCAGAGTTACCCACCCTGACCCATTAACAGAAGCAAATAGAATTGCTAGCAACTTTGCCGACCAAACCAAAAGTGCAAATCTTCCTCTGCAAACCATAAACAAGCAGAGCACTGCTCCCAATCAGGAATAACATTATAGAAGCCGCCTGCAACATGAGAGTTGACACCGATAATCCCTACATTATGGAAGAGCTCAACATGGCTGTTGTAAAAGGCAGAAAGGACACTGCCCCTGGAGCCGACTTAATCACATACAGTATGCTAAGGAAAATGGAAAGCCCTGCGAAGTTGGTGTACTTGCACTTAATCAACTTGGAACCAACATGACAGAAAATCCATCCCAAAACCCTAAGAACCAACACCTACCAACCTAAAGTTATAATCAGCTGCACTGGAAAATAGGCCCACTACCTCACCGCCTGTATGCCTACAGGAAAGGCATAGGCACTCAAGAATGTATAACCGATGTTCTTACAACAATCAACAACAAAAAAGCCTTTATCATCTTTCTCGTTCTTGAGTCACTTTTCAAGGAAAACCCTCAGAATACATCCCCCTAGAAAATGGAAACCACAAGGGAGCATACTAAGCCCTATCTGTTCAGCTTACTTATGGAGAATCTAGCCACTCTAAACCTCCCAAACGGAGTGGAAATCTTCATATACGCTGATGACATATGTATCATCTGCCCACATAAAGCACACGCATTAAAAACCACCCAAAAGGCAATAGACATTATCCAGGCTGAATGCAAAGACTGTGGCCTAAAGATCAACACTAACAAGACCAAAGCCATGACCATAAAAAAACCACAAAACCCTGTTATTGCTAGAAGGGGTTTTAATGACCTACTTTGTCAAGTTACAAGTAAAACCACGATCATATATAAAGCAAACACGTAATTCTGAAGGACATTAAACATCTGAAAGGTGGCGTACAAATTGAGCTGTAAATTTCCAATATTACTTAATCTTTCTTGCTGTTATATTAGAATATACTCTAGAGATACGAATAAAAAAACACAGTAGCAATTCAACCTCCCGCCACAAAGTGGTACCAAATATGGCACAGAACAAAGATTCTTTTTAGGATTGTAGTCCTTTTTAGTCCCTCTGCTTTATTCAGTCGAGAACGATGCGTAGGTGACGGAGGTGCTCCTTTTTGGATCAGAACACATGTATGTTGTCCACGTAATATACTAATATACGCAGAAGGGAAAGTCCCTTAAGATGCGATCCATGAGGCGTTGAAAACTGGACCCAGCTTTACGGTGTATGTGCCGAAGGGGGTTGTGATGGTGGTCTTTGGGATATCTTCGGTGCTACTATAGCGTGAGGTCTACCACACTATAGCGTGAGATCTACCTCCCGTTAGCACTATAGCGTGAGGTCTACTGCCGAGTTATTCGTCCCTCATAGATAAAACACATTTCATACATTTGTTTAAGCAATAAGCACTTAATTTAAACATATCTTAGAAATGACTTAAATAGATAATTGGATTTCTAATTACATTAAAAAAAGGAATAAAGGTAAAAATAAACATGTTATTGTATATTTCCATACATTTATTCTAGCGATTCACTTCGTACATCAAACATGTTATCATATATTTCCATACATTTATTCTAGCGATACACTCTTCGTACATCAAACATGTTATCATATATTTCCAAACATTTATTCTAGCGATACACTCTTCGTACATCAAACAGGTTATCATATATTTCCATACATTTATTCTAGCGATACACTCTTCGTACATCAAACAGGTTATCATATATTTCCATACATTTATTCTAGCGATACACTCTTCGTACATCAAACAGGTTAATCCTACGATACACACTTCGTACATCTTCTAAGAATGACACAAATAGATCATTGGAATTTTTTATCATCACCTTCCAGCAAAAATGATCAAGATGAGACTGGAACAGCTGACGACCAACACCTCGCATTCTCTTCAGAATCATCGTTTTAGCGTCCAACCACGATCGCTCAATTGATATCTCTTTTAGGCCGAGGGAAAACTGATTTAGGAGCTCCATTTGCTTCCTTTTATATGGACAGGTCAGGTTTTTGATGGATTTGGGCAGTTCACATGTTCGATGGTTAGGTGTGGGCCTCTGGGACGCTGGTCACGCGGTAGACCTCACCCTCCACCTGGGTAGGCGACATTTGGCGGTAGACCTCACGCTATAGTAGCACCATATCTTCTTAGTTCATGGGCACCTCATAATACCCCTTTTAGAGGTCGAGAGGAGAAAACCTTACCTTTGTGCAAATAGGAGCTAATATCGGCTATGTTGTGGAGGGGAAAGTGATCCGGTTCTGTCTACATGTTCAGACACCTGTAATCCTAACAGGGGCGCAGGAAGCCATCTTGCTTCAAGATGGTGTGTTAGGGTAACAATCATATGCTTAATCCCTTTTGGCAAAGGCAAATCTCTTCCATTTTGGCGAATGTTTGTTTAGTGGTTGCCAAATTATCCAGGGCCAGACATATGACTGGCAAATACTGGGTGTCCTGTTGTCTTGATATGGTGATAAATACTTTGCTTGACGGAACCCTGGTCTTTTGGCAAAGTTCTGGATGGAAGAATTCCAGGTATGAAGTGAGGGAGTGTGTAGGAAGGAAATGGACAATCAAGAAGAGACGGAGCAGCACTTTGCTGAACAAGAAGAAGAAGAAGAAGAAAAAAAAAGAAGAAGAAGAAGAAGACAACCAGGATACCACTGCTCATCCTTCCCAGCAACCACCTCCACAGCAAACCACCAACAGCACGTCAACCCACCCAACCCATCCAACCAGACTCAGGCTCACTCCTGACTCCAACACGACCTCTTATGCTGCCATAAGGTAGTAGGTTGGCCTGGGCACCAGATACCTGTTGAAATACTGGCCTTTTGACTGGCCAGGCAGTACTACATTTGCTCCATCTCTGGTTACGGTTCATTTTCCCTTTTGCCTACACACACACTGAATAGTCTGGCCTATTTATTACATATTCCCCACTGTCCTCATACACCTGACAACATTGACATTAGCAAACCATTCTTCTAAATCCGAGGGGTTAACTACTGCTCTGTAAATGTTCAGTGGCCACTTTCCTCTTGGTAGGGTAGAAGAGACTCTTTAGCTATGGTAAGCAGCTCTTGTAGGAGAAGGACACTAAAAAATCAAACCATTGTTCTCTAGTCTTTGATAGTGCCATAGCCTATGTACCATGGTATTCCACTCTCTTGGGTTAGAGTTCTCTTGTTTAAGGGTACACTTGGGCACACTATTTTATCTTATTTCTCTTGTTTTGTTGAAGTTTTTATAGTTTATATGGGAGATATTTGACTTGATGTTACTCTTCTTGAAATATTTTATTTATTCTTAAGTTTCCTTTCCTCACTGGGCTATTTCCCTGTTGGAACCCCTGGGCTTATAGCATCCTGCTTTTCCAAATAGGGTTGTAGCCTAGCAAGTAATAATAATAATAATAATAATAATAATAATAATAATGGCCACTATGGAGGCCAGGAACCCACACCTGAACATGACAAATCGTCCCAATAGCAGGGGACAACTTGTCATATCATCCCAGGACCATCAAACCAAGGCGTTCCTGGAGCAGCAAGACACCTCAACCCAGCTGACAAGCCAACTACTATCATTATAGTATACGACCTTGACCTACCATTTGAACTTGTACTTAACCACCCTTCGATTTTCTCAGCCAAGAGATGTGAAGGGAAAACATGAAGGAAATCCACAAGCTGGAGGCAGTCATCAAGGGACTACGAACTTCATAGCTCTCTTTCGGCCACTGGGGTACCTTCTACGCAGAGGAGTACTTCCGATAACCCCTCAGATGCTTCAGGTGATAGAAGTTTGGCTTCCACAGGAGCCACTGCACAGGCCTGGAGGTCTGTGCAGTTTGCAGTAGCAGACAGCACCCTACAGCCTACTGCATCGGCAGGTTCAAGGCCAGACACCACACCATTGCCAAATACCCCAACTGCCGAGGACCTCACCATGCTTGGCATGACATGTGTCCTGCAAGACTGCAGCGCATCGCCGACTTCCATGGAGCAGACCGCCACAACGACCTGCAGCCACGTCAGCCACGTCGAACTCACCAACCAACAATCAACCACACCCCACTTCCAACCAACCACACCTCCCGACCTAATCATAATCACTCCAGACATGCCATTCCTGAACTTCCTTCTCCTCCAAGTCCTCTCCCAGAACCAAAACCTCAACGCCCTATTAGACATCCTCCAAAGTCAAAACTATCCCCCTCCCACACTCCTTCCCCACCCTCACCCCTAAGATTTACCTCTCCTTCCATCCCTTCTACTTCCTCCCAGCAGACACGACCACAAACTTCCTCATCCTCCTCCGCACCTGAAACCCACACACCCATCACCTCCAATTTCTTAAGTGATTTTCCCAGCCTCCCTAATCCCGCTGTCAGAAGCCGTTGAAGCGCCTCACACCCCTCCACTCCCTTAGTATCACCCGCCATTGATTGGAACGATTACAACCAAATCACTTGTCCCATGGGGGCCTTTATAGACGCCATTTCAAACGTCCTTTGTAATTTTTTAAAGCCACAAAAGATTAAGTTTTCTCAACAGTCCCTTGATGATTTCATTTGTATTAGCGCCGCCCAAGAACTCCAAGCTCTAGTCCCTTCATAGTCCCTCCAGCAAACAATCCTAACACAACCACACACAACAACGAAGATACTCTCAGCAACACTAAACTGAAAGTACTCCAATGGAATGCCTGTGGACTAAGAAACAAGTTCGCCTTCCTACAATCCCAAACTTCAGCCCAAAATCCAGACATCATTGTGCTGCAAGAAACCATGTTAAATAAGAATATACCTTTTTCATTCTCAAGATACAAAGCGTACACCACATATCTAACACCAACAACGAGAGGATTACCTACTCTCATCAAGTATACCATCCCCTCAAAAAGAGTGCAAAGTATCAACTGTGGGACAGAGGCAGAGATACTCAGTGTTCAGATATCTCTGCTAGCCACAACCCTCACAAAGTCTACAATCCCTACAAATCTCCAACCGAAAGCAGCAATGCAGAGGGCCTCTTTCCCACCACCTCCGAGGATGACACGATCATTGCAGACGACTTCAATGCTCTCCACCAGTTTCTGAACTGAACATCAGCAACAAACCAGACAGGCAGACACTTGCATGCCCTACAGCAAGAATATCCTGATATAACATTGCTTAAAAATGTGTCAGAAGCAATCCATCTAAGGGGTGGTCACCTAGACCTCATCTTTCTGTTAATCACCATCCAAAGGGGTGCTAAATGGCGACTGCATCCTGTGCTAACAAACGATCTCCTTGCCATAGAAATTGAACTCAAATTGGAGAAATACCCTCTTCCTCCTTCATCCCCGAAAAGGTGGAACCCAGACCTTGCAAACTGGGCAAGATTCGAGACAGCTGTGAAAGAATGGGCCCAAGAATACATCAAGAACCCTCACAATGACATCTCTACCCTATCACTTGTCTCCAAAAAGCAACTAGATGCTGCCACCAGTATATCCATGCCTCAGAAAAAGCATTCTGGAACAAAGCATACAGATGCCTGGTACTACAACAGCCGCATCAAGGAAATGAATGCAAGAATCAACCGAACCAGAAACCTCTTCAGAAGATTCAGAACCGATGAACTTCATGATCTACTCGTGGAAATCACCAAACATTCCTTACAGGTAACACTGGAAGGGAAAATAGACAAATGTTACTCATGGTGCCACGAAATCAACTTCAACACATCTCTAGCAAAGATATGGGGTTGGTTCAACAAGATCTCTGGGAAATACAGTACACCCAGAGTTACCCACCCTGACCCATTAACAGAAGCAAATAGAATTGCTAGCAACTTTGCCGACCAAACCAAAAGTGCAAATCTTCCTCTGCAAACCATAAACAAGCAGAGCACTGCTCCCAATCAGGAATAACATTATAGAAGCCGCCTGCAACATGAGAGTTGACACCGATAATCCCTACATTATGGAAGAGCTCAACATGGCTGTTGTAAAAGGCAGAAAGGACACTGCCCCTGGAGCCGACTTAATCACATACAGTATGCTAAGGAAAATGGAAAGCCCTGCGAAGTTGGTGTACTTGCACTTAATCAACTTGGAACCAACATGACAGAAAATCCATCCCAAAACCCTAAGAACCAACACCTACCAACCTAAAGTTATAATCAGCTGCACTGGAAAATAGGCCCACTACCTCACCGCCTGTATGCCTACAGGAAAGGCATAGGCACTCAAGAATGTATAACCGATGTTCTTACAACAATCAACAACAAAAAAGCCTTTATCATCTTTCTCGTTCTTGAGTCACTTTTCAAGGAAAACCCTCAGAATACATCCCCCTAGAAAATGGAAACCACAAGGGAGCATACTAAGCCCTATCTGTTCAGCTTACTTATGGAGAATCTAGCCACTCTAAACCTCCCAAACGGAGTGGAAATCTTCATATACGCTGATGACATATGTATCATCTGCCCACATAAAGCACACGCATTAAAAACCACCCAAAAGGCAATAGACATTATCCAGGCTGAATGCAAAGACTGTGGCCTAAAGATCAACACTAACAAGACCAAAGCCATGACCATAAAAAAACCACAAAACCCTGTTATTGCTAGAAGGGGTTTTAATGACCTACTTTGTCAAGTTACAAGTAAAACCACGATCATATATAAAGCAAACACGTAATTCTGAAGGACATTAAACATCTGAAAGGTGGCGTACAAATTGAGCTGTAAATTTCCAATATTACTTAATCTTTCTTGCTGTTATATTAGAATATACTCTAGAGATACGAATAAAAAAACACAGTAGCAATTCAACCTCCCGCCACAAAGTGGTACCAAATATGGCACAGAACAAAGATTCTTTTTAGGATTGTAGTCCTTTTTAGTCCCTCTGCTTTATTCAGTCGAGAACGATGCGTAGGTGACGGAGGTGCTCCTTTTTGGATCAGAACACATGTATGTTGTCCACGTAATATACTAATATACGCAGAAGGGAAAGTCCCTTAAGATGCGATCCATGAGGCGTTGAAAACTGGACCCAGCTTTACGGTGTATGTGCCGAAGGGGGTTGTGATGGTGGTCTTTGGGATATCTTCGGTGCTACTATAGCGTGAGGTCTACCACACTATAGCGTGAGATCTACCTCCCGTTAGCACTATAGCGTGAGGTCTACTGCCGAGTTATTCGTCCCTCATAGATAAAACACATTTCATACATTTGTTTAAGCAATAAGCACTTAATTTAAACATATCTTAGAAATGACTTAAATAGATAATTGGATTTCTAATTACATTAAAAAAAGGAATAAAGGTAAAAATAAACATGTTATTGTATATTTCCATACATTTATTCTAGCGATTCACTTCGTACATCAAACATGTTATCATATATTTCCATACATTTATTCTAGCGATACACTCTTCGTACATCAAACATGTTATCATATATTTCCAAACATTTATTCTAGCGATACACTCTTCGTACATCAAACAGGTTATCATATATTTCCATACATTTATTCTAGCGATACACTCTTCGTACATCAAACAGGTTATCATATATTTCCATACATTTATTCTAGCGATACACTCTTCGTACATCAAACAGGTTAATCCTACGATACACACTTCGTACATCTTCTAAGAATGACACAAATAGATCATTGGAATTTTTTATCATCACCTTCCAGCAAAAATGATCAAGATGAGACTGGAACAGCTGACGACCAACACCTCGCATTCTCTTCAGAATCATCGTTTTAGCGTCCAACCACGATCGCTCAATTGATATCTCTTTTAGGCCGAGGGAAAACTGATTTAGGAGCTCCATTTGCTTCCTTTTATATGGACAGGTCAGGTTTTTGATGGATTTGGGCAGTTCACATGTTCGATGGTTAGGTGTGGGCCTCTGGGACGCTGGTCACGCGGTAGACCTCACCCTCCACCTGGGTAGGCGACATTTGGCGGTAGACCTCACGCTATAGTAGCACCATATCTTCTTAGTTCATGGGCACCTCATAATACCCCTTTTAGAGGTCGAGAGGAGAAAACCTTACCTTTGTGCAAATAGGAGCTAATATCGGCTATGTTGTGGAGGGGAAAGTGATCCGGTTCTGTCTACATGTTCAGACACCTGTAATCCTAACAGGGGCGCAGGAAGCCATCTTGCTTCAAGATGGTGTGTTAGGGTAACAATCATATGCTTAATCCCTTTTGGCAAAGGCAAATCTCTTCCATTTTGGCGAATGTTTGTTTAGTGGTTGCCAAATTATCCAGGGCCAGACATATGACTGGCAAATACTGGGTGTCCTGTTGTCTTGATATGGTGATAAATACTTTGCTTGACGGAACCCTGGTCTTTTGGCAAAGTTCTGGATGGAAGAATTCCAGGTATGAAGTGAGGGAGTGTGTAGGAAGGAAATGGACAATCAAGAAGAGACGGAGCAGCACTTTGCTGAACAAGAAGAAGAAGAAGAAGAAAAAAAAAGAAGAAGAAGAAGAAGACAACCAGGATACCACTGCTCATCCTTCCCAGCAACCACCTCCACAGCAAACCACCAACAGCACGTCAACCCACCCAACCCATCCAACCAGACTCAGGCTCACTCCTGACTCCAACACGACCTCTTATGCTGCCATAAGGTAGTAGGTTGGCCTGGGCACCAGATACCTGTTGAAATACTGGCCTTTTGACTGGCCAGGCAGTACTACATTTGCTCCATCTCTGGTTACGGTTCATTTTCCCTTTTGCCTACACACACACTGAATAGTCTGGCCTATTTATTACATATTCCCCACTGTCCTCATACACCTGACAACATTGACATTAGCAAACCATTCTTCTAAATCCGAGGGGTTAACTACTGCTCTGTAAATGTTCAGTGGCCACTTTCCTCTTGGTAGGGTAGAAGAGACTCTTTAGCTATGGTAAGCAGCTCTTGTAGGAGAAGGACACTAAAAAATCAAACCATTGTTCTCTAGTCTTTGATAGTGCCATAGCCTATGTACCATGGTATTCCACTCTCTTGGGTTAGAGTTCTCTTGTTTAAGGGTACACTTGGGCACACTATTTTATCTTATTTCTCTTGTTTTGTTGAAGTTTTTATAGTTTATATGGGAGATATTTGACTTGATGTTACTCTTCTTGAAATATTTTATTTATTCTTAAGTTTCCTTTCCTCACTGGGCTATTTCCCTGTTGGAACCCCTGGGCTTATAGCATCCTGCTTTTCCAAATAGGGTTGTAGCCTAGCAAGTAATAATAATAATAATAATAATAATAATAATAATGGCCACTATGGAGGCCAGGAACCCACACCTGAACATGACAAATCGTCCCAATAGCAGGGGACAACTTGTCATATCATCCCAGGACCATCAAACCAAGGCGTTCCTGGAGCAGCAAGACACCTCAACCCAGCTGACAAGCCAACTACTATCATTATAGTATACGACCTTGACCTACCATTTGAACTTGTACTTAACCACCCTTCGATTTTCTCAGCCAAGAGATGTGAAGGGAAAACATGAAGGAAATCCACAAGCTGGAGGCAGTCATCAAGGGACTACGAACTTCATAGCTCTCTTTCGGCCACTGGGGTACCTTCTACGCAGAGGAGTACTTCCGATAACCCCTCAGATGCTTCAGGTGATAGAAGTTTGGCTTCCACAGGAGCCACTGCACAGGCCTGGAGGTCTGTGTAGTTTGCAGTAGCAGACAGCACCCTACAGCCTACTGCATCGGCAGGTTCAAGGCCAGACACCACACCATTGCCAAATACCCCAACTGCCGAGGACCTCACCATGCTTGGCATGACATGTGTCCTGCAAGACTGCAGCGCATCGCCGACTTCCATGGAGCAGACCGCCACAACGACCTGCAGCCACGTCAGCCACGTCGAACTCACCAACCAACAATCAACCACACCCCACTTCCAACCAACCACACCTCCCGACCTAATCATAATCACTCCAGACATGCCATTCCTGAACTTCCTTCTCCTCCAAGTCCTCTCCCAGAACCAAAACCTCAACGCCCTATTAGACATCCTCCAAAGTCAAAACTATCCCCCTCCCACACTCCTTCCCCACCCTCACCCCTAAGATTTACCTCTCCTTCCATCCCTTCTACTTCCTCCCAGCAGACACGACCACAAACTTCCTCATCCTCCTCCGCACCTGAAACCCACACACCCATCACCTCCAATTTCTTAAGTGATTTTCCCAGCCTCCCTAATCCCGCTGTCAGAAGCCGTTGAAGCGCCTCACACCCCTCCACTCCCTTAGTATCACCCGCCATTGATTGGAACGATTACAACCAAATCACTTGTCCCATGGGGGCCTTTATAGACGCCATTTCAAACGTCCTTTGTAATTTTTTAAAGCCACAAAAGATTAAGTTTTCTCAACAGTCCCTTGATGATTTCATTTGTATTAGCGCCGCCCAAGAACTCCAAGCTCTAGTCCCTTCATAGTCCCTCCAGCAAACAATCCTAACACAACCACACACAACAACGAAGATACTCTCAGCAACACTAAACTGAAAGTACTCCAATGGAATGCCTGTGGACTAAGAAACAAGTTCGCCTTCCTACAATCCCAAACTTCAGCCCAAAATCCAGACATCATTGTGCTGCAAGAAACCATGTTAAATAAGAATATACCTTTTTCATTCTCAAGATACAAAGCGTACACCACATATCTAACACCAACAACGAGAGGATTACCTACTCTCATCAAGTATACCATCCCCTCAAAAAGAGTGCAAAGTATCAACTGTGGGACAGAGGCAGAGATACTCAGTGTTCAGATATCTCTGCTAGCCACAACCCTCACAAAGTCTACAATCCCTACAAATCTCCAACCGAAAGCAGCAATGCAGAGGGCCTCTTTCCCACCACCTCCGAGGATGACACGATCATTGCAGACGACTTCAATGCTCTCCACCAGTTTCTGAACTGAACATCAGCAACAAACCAGACAGGCAGACACTTGCATGCCCTACAGCAAGAATATCCTGATATAACATTGCTTAAAAATGTGTCAGAAGCAATCCATCTAAGGGGTGGTCACCTAGACCTCATCTTTCTGTTAATCACCATCCAAAGGGGTGCTAAATGGCGACTGCATCCTGTGCTAACAAACGATCTCCTTGCCATAGAAATTGAACTCAAATTGGAGAAATACCCTCTTCCTCCTTCATCCCCGAAAAGGTGGAACCCAGACCTTGCAAACTGGGCAAGATTCGAGACAGCTGTGAAAGAATGGGCCCAAGAATACATCAAGAACCCTCACAATGACATCTCTACCCTATCACTTGTCTCCAAAAAGCAACTAGATGCTGCCACCAGTATATCCATGCCTCAGAAAAAGCATTCTGGAACAAAGCATACAGATGCCTGGTACTACAACAGCCGCATCAAGGAAATGAATGCAAGAATCAACCGAACCAGAAACCTCTTCAGAAGATTCAGAACCGATGAACTTCATGATCTACTCGTGGAAATCACCAAACATTCCTTACAGGTAACACTGGAAGGGAAAATAGACAAATGTTACTCATGGTGCCACGAAATCAACTTCAACACATCTCTAGCAAAGATATGGGGTTGGTTCAACAAGATCTCTGGGAAATACAGTACACCCAGAGTTACCCACCCTGACCCATTAACAGAAGCAAATAGAATTGCTAGCAACTTTGCCGACCAAACCAAAAGTGCAAATCTTCCTCTGCAAACCATAAACAAGCAGAGCACTGCTCCCAATCAGGAATAACATTATAGAAGCCGCCTGCAACATGAGAGTTGACACCGACAATCCCTACATTATGGAAGAGCTCAACATGGCTGTTGTAAAAGGCAGAAAGGACACTGCCCCTGGAGCCGACTTAATCACATACAGTATGCTAAGGAAAATGGAAAGCCCTGCGAAGTTGGTGTACTTGCACTTAATCAACTTGGAACCAACATGACAGAAAATCCATCCCAAAACCCTAAGAACCAACACCTACCAACCTAAAGTTATAATCAGCTGCACTGGAAAATAGGCCCACTACCTCACCGCCTGTATGCCTACAGGAAAGGCATAGGCACTCAAGAATGTATAACCGATGTTCTTACAACAATCAACAACAAAAAAGCCTTTATCATCTTTCTCGTTCTTGAGTCACTTTTCAAGGAAAACCCTCAGAATACATCCCCCTAGAAAATGGAAACCACAAGGGAGCATACTAAGCCCTATCTGTTCAGCTTACTTATGGAGAATCTAGCCACTCTAAACCTCCCAAACGGAGTGGAAATCTTCATATACGCTGATGACATATGTATCATCTGCCCACATAAAGCACACGCATTAAAAACCACCCAAAAGGCAATAGACATTATCCAGGCTGAATGCAAAGACTGTGGCCTAAAGATCAACACTAACAAGACCAAAGCCATGACCATAAAAAAACCACAAAACCCTGTTATTGCTAGAAGGGGTTTTAATGACCTACTTTGTCAAGTTACAAGTAAAACCACGATCATATATAAAGCAAACACGTAATTCTGAAGGACATTAAACATCTGAAAGGTGGCGTACAAATTGAGCTGTAAATTTCCAATATTACTTAATCTTTCTTGCTGTTATATTAGAATATACTCTAGAGATACGAATAAAAAAACACAGTAGCAATTCAACCTCCCGCCACAAAGTGGTACCAAATATGGCACAGAACAAAGATTCTTTTTAGGATTGTAGTCCTTTTTAGTCCCTCTGCTTTATTCAGTCGAGAACGATGCGTAGGTGACGGAGGTGCTCCTTTTTGGATCAGAACACATGTATGTTGTCCACGTAATATACTAATATACGCAGAAGGGAAAGTCCCTTAAGATGCGATCCATGAGGCGTTGAAAACTGGACCCAGCTTTACGGTGTATGTGCCGAAGGGGGTTGTGATGGTGGTCTTTGGGATATCTTCGGTGCTACTATAGCGTGAGGTCTACCACACTATAGCGTGAGATCTACCTCCCGTTAGCACTATAGCGTGAGGTCTACTGCCGAGTTATTCGTCCCTCATAGATAAAACACATTTCATACATTTGTTTAAGCAATAAGCACTTAATTTAAACATATCTTAGAAATGACTTAAATAGATAATTGGATTTCTAATTACATTAAAAAAAGGAATAAAGGTAAAAATAAACATGTTATTGTATATTTCCATACATTTATTCTAGCGATACACTCTTCGTACATCAAACATGTTATCATATATTTCCATACATTTATTCTAGCGATACACTCTTCGTACATCAAACATGTTATCATATATTTCCAAACATTTATTCTAGCGATACACTCTTCGTACATCAAACAGGTTATCATATATTTCCATACATTTATTCTAGCGATACACTCTTCGTACATCAAACAGGTTATCATATATTTCCATACATTTATTCTAGCGATACACTCTTCGTACATCAAACAGGTTAATCCTACGATACACACTTCGTACATCTTCTAAGAATGACACAAATAGATCATTGGAATTTTTTATCATCACCTTCCAGCAAAAATGATCAAGATGAGACTGGAACAGCTGACGACCAACACCTCGCATTCTCTTCAGAATCATCGTTTTAGCGTCCAACCACGATCGCTCAATTGATATCTCTTTTAGGCCGAGGGAAAACTGATTTAGGAGCTCCATTTGCTTCCTTTTATATGGACAGGTCAGGTTTTTGATGGATTTGGGCAGTTCACATGTTCGATGGTTAGGTGTGGGCCTCTGGGACGCTGGTCACGCGGTAGACCTCACCCTCCACCTGGGTAGGCGACATTTGGCGGTAGACCTCACGCTATAGTAGCACCATATCTTCTTAGTTCATGGGCACCTCATAATACCCCTTTTAGAGGTCGAGAGGAGAAAACCTTACCTTTGTGCAAATAGGAGCTAATATCGGCTATGTTGTGGAGGGGAAAGTGATCCGGTTCTGTCTACATGTTCAGACACCTGTAATCCTAACAGGGGCGCAGGAAGCCATCTTGCTTCAAGATGGTGTGTTAGGGTAACAATCATATGCTTAATCCCTTTTGGCAAAGGCAAATCTCTTCCATTTTGGCGAATGTTTGTTTAGTGGTTGCCAAATTATCCAGGGCCAGACATATGACTGGCAAATACTGGGTGTCCTGTTGTCTTGATATGGTGATAAATACTTTGCTTGACGGAACCCTGGTCTTTTGGCAAAGTTCTGGATGGAAGAATTCCAGGTATGAAGTGAGGGAGTGTGTAGGAAGGAAATGGACAATCAAGAAGAGACGGAGCAGCACTTTGCTGAACAAGAAGAAGAAGAAGAAGAAAAAAAAAGAAGAAGAAGAAGAAGACAACCAGGATACCACTGCTCATCCTTCCCAGCAACCACCTCCACAGCAAACCACCAACAGCACGTCAACCCACCCAACCCATCCAACCAGACTCAGGCTCACTCCTGACTCCAACACGACCTCTTATGCTGCCATAAGGTAGTAGGTTGGCCTGGGCACCAGATACCTGTTGAAATACTGGCCTTTTGACTGGCCAGGCAGTACTACATTTGCTCCATCTCTGGTTACGGTTCATTTTCCCTTTTGCCTACACACACACTGAATAGTCTGGCCTATTTATTACATATTCCCCACTGTCCTCATACACCTGACAACATTGACATTAGCAAACCATTCTTCTAAATCCGAGGGGTTAACTACTGCTCTGTAAATGTTCAGTGGCCACTTTCCTCTTGGTAGGGTAGAAGAGACTCTTTAGCTATGGTAAGCAGCTCTTGTAGGAGAAGGACACTAAAAAATCAAACCATTGTTCTCTAGTCTTTGATAGTGCCATAGCCTATGTACCATGGTATTCCACTCTCTTGGGTTAGAGTTCTCTTGTTTAAGGGTACACTTGGGCACACTATTTTATCTTATTTCTCTTGTTTTGTTGAAGTTTTTATAGTTTATATGGGAGATATTTGACTTGATGTTACTCTTCTTGAAATATTTTATTTATTCTTAAGTTTCCTTTCCTCACTGGGCTATTTCCCTGTTGGAACCCCTGGGCTTATAGCATCCTGCTTTTCCAAATAGGGTTGTAGCCTAGCAAGTAATAATAATAATAATAATAATAATAATAATAATAATAATGGCCACTATGGAGGCCAGGAACCCACACCTGAACATGACAAATCGTCCCAATAGCAGGGGACAACTTGTCATATCATCCCAGGACCATCAAACCAAGGCGTTCCTGGAGCAGCAAGACACCTCAACCCAGCTGACAAGCCAACTACTATCATTATAGTATACGACCTTGACCTACCATTTGAACTTGTACTTAACCACCCTTCGATTTTCTCAGCCAAGAGATGTGAAGGGAAAACATGAAGGAAATCCACAAGCTGGAGGCAGTCATCAAGGGACTACGAACTTCATAGCTCTCTTTCGGCCACTGGGGTACCTTCTACGCAGAGGAGTACTTCCGATAACCCCTCAGATGCTTCAGGTGATAGAAGTTTGGCTTCCACAGGAGCCACTGCACAGGCCTGGAGGTCTGTGCAGTTTGCAGTAGCAGACAGCACCCTACAGCCTACTGCATCGGCAGGTTCAAGGCCAGACACCACACCATTGCCAAATACCCCAACTGCCGAGGACCTCACCATGCTTGGCATGACATGTGTCCTGCAAGACTGCAGCGCATCGCCGACTTCCATGGAGCAGACCGCCACAACGACCTGCAGCCACGTCAGCCACGTCGAACTCACCAACCAACAATCAACCACACCCCACTTCCAACCAACCACACCTCCCGACCTAATCATAATCACTCCAGACATGCCATTCCTGAACTTCCTTCTCCTCCAAGTCCTCTCCCAGAACCAAAACCTCAACGCCCTATTAGACATCCTCCAAAGTCAAAACTATCCCCCTCCCACACTCCTTCCCCACCCTCACCCCTAAGATTTACCTCTCCTTCCATCCCTTCTACTTCCTCCCAGCAGACACGACCACAAACTTCCTCATCCTCCTCCGCACCTGAAACCCACACACCCATCACCTCCAATTTCTTAAGTGATTTTCCCAGCCTCCCTAATCCCGCTGTCAGAAGCCGTTGAAGCGCCTCACACCCCTCCACTCCCTTAGTATCACCCGCCATTGATTGGAACGATTACAACCAAATCACTTGTCCCATGGGGGCCTTTATAGACGCCATTTCAAACGTCCTTTGTAATTTTTTAAAGCCACAAAAGATTAAGTTTTCTCAACAGTCCCTTGATGATTTCATTTGTATTAGCGCCGCCCAAGAACTCCAAGCTCTAGTCCCTTCATAGTCCCTCCAGCAAACAATCCTAACACAACCACACACAACAACGAAGATACTCTCAGCAACACTAAACTGAAAGTACTCCAATGGAATGCCTGTGGACTAAGAAACAAGTTCGCCTTCCTACAATCCCAAACTTCAGCCCAAAATCCAGACATCATTGTGCTGCAAGAAACCATGTTAAATAAGAATATACCTTTTTCATTCTCAAGATACAAAGCGTACACCACATATCTAACACCAACAACGAGAGGATTACCTACTCTCATCAAGTATACCATCCCCTCAAAAAGAGTGCAAAGTATCAACTGTGGGACAGAGGCAGAGATACTCAGTGTTCAGATATCTCTGCTAGCCACAACCCTCACAAAGTCTACAATCCCTACAAATCTCCAACCGAAAGCAGCAATGCAGAGGGCCTCTTTCCCACCACCTCCGAGGATGACACGATCATTGCAGACGACTTCAATGCTCTCCACCAGTTTCTGAACTGAACATCAGCAACAAACCAGACAGGCAGACACTTGCATGCCCTACAGCAAGAATATCCTGATATAACATTGCTTAAAAATGTGTCAGAAGCAATCCATCTAAGGGGTGGTCACCTAGACCTCATCTTTCTGTTAATCACCATCCAAAGGGGTGCTAAATGGCGACTGCATCCTGTGCTAACAAACGATCTCCTTGCCATAGAAATTGAACTCAAATTGGAGAAATACCCTCTTCCTCCTTCATCCCCGAAAAGGTGGAACCCAGACCTTGCAAACTGGGCAAGATTCGAGACAGCTGTGAAAGAATGGGCCCAAGAATACATCAAGAACCCTCACAATGACATCTCTACCCTATCACTTGTCTCCAAAAAGCAACTAGATGCTGCCACCAGTATATCCATGCCTCAGAAAAAGCATTCTGGAACAAAGCATACAGATGCCTGGTACTACAACAGCCGCATCAAGGAAATGAATGCAAGAATCAACCGAACCAGAAACCTCTTCAGAAGATTCAGAACCGATGAACTTCATGATCTACTCGTGGAAATCACCAAACATTCCTTACAGGTAACACTGGAAGGGAAAATAGACAAATGTTACTCATGGTGCCACGAAATCAACTTCAACACATCTCTAGCAAAGATATGGGGTTGGTTCAACAAGATCTCTGGGAAATACAGTACACCCAGAGTTACCCACCCTGACCCATTAACAGAAGCAAATAGAATTGCTAGCAACTTTGCCGACCAAACCAAAAGTGCAAATCTTCCTCTGCAAACCATAAACAAGCAGAGCACTGCTCCCAATCAGGAATAACATTATAGAAGCCGCCTGCAACATGAGAGTTGACACCGACAATCCCTACATTATGGAAGAGCTCAACATGGCTGTTGTAAAAGGCAGAAAGGACACTGCCCCTGGAGCCGACTTAATCACATACAGTATGCTAAGGAAAATGGAAAGCCCTGCGAAGTTGGTGTACTTGCACTTAATCAACTTGGAACCAACATGACAGAAAATCCATCCCAAAACCCTAAGAACCAACACCTACCAACCTAAAGTTATAATCAGCTGCACTGGAAAATAGGCCCACTACCTCACCGCCTGTATGCCTACAGGAAAGGCATAGGCACTCAAGAATGTATAACCGATGTTCTTACAACAATCAACAACAAAAAAGCCTTTATCCTCTTTCTCGTTCTTGAGTCACTTTTCAAGGAAAACCCTCAGAATACATCCCCCTAGAAAATGGAAACCACAAGGGAGCATACTAAGCCCTATCTGTTCAGCTTACTTATGGAGAATCTAGCCACTCTAAACCTCCCAAACGGAGTGGAAATCTTCATATACGCTGATGACATATGTATCATCTGCCCACATAAAGCACACGCATTAAAAACCACCCAAAAGGCAATAGACATTATCCAGGCTGAATGCAAAGACTGTGGCCTAAAGATCAACACTAACAAGACCAAAGCCATGACCATAAAAAAACCACAAAACCCTCAGAATTTCACTCTGATGGGTGAACCCATTGAATGAATGAGTCAATTCATGTATCTAGGAGTAATTATCAGCAAAATTCTATCACCGACCAACGAAGTAACCCACCTCAGAGAGAAAACAAAAATTAGTCTCTCAGCCATGAAACGAATGACCTCCCTCATACAAGGCATATCTAACAACCTCCTAAGACTGTTTTACATTCAAGCGATTCGATCTTACATCGACTATGCAGCACCAACGCTCACCTCACTGACTGAAACTCAAAAAGCATCCTTAGAAGTGATACAAAACAATGTTGAGACTCATCAGCGGCTCTTCAATGTGGACCAGACTCTTCTTGTTAAAAGCCAAAACTAACCTAATGTCCTTTTCATGTAGGATCGACATCAGAAACTGCAGTATCATATTCAAGTCAATCAAAGCAGACAGAGACTGCCTTCTGAATAATAAACTTGAAAGACTTCTCCCTCTGGTGGAGGAGATAGACCCACCAAATTCACATGCAAAGAGACTGTTGGACACACTTAGAAGAACGCAAATGTAAAATGAAACCCACAAGACCAAGGGGCAACAAAAGTGTGATAGCCACAGCACTCCTGCCCCGTGGTCTCCGGACCTCATCCAGTACAACTTCCCTATCCTTCCAGCACCAAGCAAAGCTCTCTGTACACCAGAGCAACGCACAGTATTAGCTAAAAATGCAATCAGAATCACCTCAGCTCCCAACATCTACTATACTGATGGATCACTTGACCATGATACTCCTGCAGCAGCAGCTGCAGTCGTTTCTCCATCAGGCTACAGAGAAAATTAGAGGTTTTCAAACAACGCCTCCACTCTACAAACCGAGCTAGTGGAAATTGTCAAAGCCCTAAAACACTCTGCCAATCTACAAGAAGGAAACACAACAATTCATATAGATTCGAGTGGAGCCATTCTGGCTCTCAGCAACCAAGAACCTATTGAAAATGTCTACCTTACCACAGCAACACAGTACTTAGCCTTAGCCCACCAAAGAACAACAGACAAGTAACTTTGAATTGGATCCCAAGTCACACTGGAATCACTGGCAATGATGAAGCCAATTACCTAGCCAAATCTGCCCTAATGTCCCAGACAATAAGCACCACACTTCAATCTTAACTGAAAACTATTAAGAATCAAACAGCAGCCTTTTGCAACATCCAAAAGACTAGTGAAGTAAGGCGAGCCTTCCTTCATGGATCAAGATCAGTAAAACGGTACATTGAAGCAACAAATATAGTACCATATCCACTTACAAGAGAAATACCCAGTCAAGTTGTAGTTATCATTTGCAGACTGTGACTGGGGTATCTGTGCAACTGGCAAATCATCATGGATAAGGACAAGGACCGAGCAGCACATCAAAGACCTGAAAGACCATACAGCTACTGCAAGCAAGCAACAGATGAACCTCTACAAAATTATCTATTGCACTGTCAAGAAACAAGCCTACGCAGACAGGATTTCAACCTCAATAACCCTGTACCTGCGACAGCAATTTTTAAACACATAATTGCCAATGTCGATACATTCTCAGCCTTTCTCCGCAGCTACCCTCCACCAAGATAACTTAGAAACAGCACTAGTTTGAAATCTAAGCAACCCCTTAATCTCTTTTAGCTCCTCTTCCACTTGAAATCTCTATTATATCTTCTAAGTTCAGGAATCCCTCTCAACAAAGCAGCACATAGACGTCTCAATGGCAACAATGATAAGTAGAATTTTATTTTTATTTTTGTTCCAGTATTTTCAGGTACAGGAATGTTTAATCTACCCTTTCTCTACTACTCACAGCCACTAACCAATTCCCTTTTTCAGTTCTCTCCCACTCAGCTGGGCTTCATGCTATTACTCATTATAATAACTAAAGCTTATGCCACTAAGGAATTTTTTTACTTCTCCTATACCAATATTTTCAACTGAACCTTTCCAAACTCTTTCCCGAGCTCTTCTACTCATCGGGACATACTGCTGTACCTCTTTTTCTCCAACTAAATGACAGGAACTAGTGGGCTCTCTTGGGGAAGATGCTTCCTCCCATCCATCACCTTCTTCCTTTTCCAAAAAGAGGCAAGGGCACCTCCAAAATAAGCAAAAAAAATCCTTGCCTTTTATCATCACTAACAGATATCCTATCCTAAAAACCACCTACAAATAAAAGTTGCACATCATCCCACAACCAAATCACCAACTACCCCAAAAAAAAAAAAAAAAAACCAAACACCCACGGGCTTTAAGTGTGCAAGAGCCCGTGGGCCAGGCCATCTCAAAAAAAAAAAATGAAAAAAAAAAGTGTATGCCTCCAAGTGTGCGCTGATGTGGAACACGAGGTTAGAGGAGGCAGGTTGAAGAGGTGTCAAAGAGTATGAGTTTGTGTTGACTATGCGTCAGTGAGGCATATTAACCAGGAGGTGGAAATGTGTAAGGAAATCTGCAGCTACTAATGGCAATTCTACATCAGCATTTACAATATCATTTAGTACTGGTACTCCCAAATGACAGGGTAATGTCTCATACACGTGGGTGGGGATCTTAGATCTGTTGGCAGCTACCAGGTGAACGTCAGACTTAGAATGACCAGGTTGTGTCCTGGAGCGTCACTTTGGGAGAATGGAATGGCAAACACCAGTGTCTACAAAAAAAAAAAAACACATACCTGCAATTACATCATATAGAAATAAAAGATTCATAACAAGGGAGGGCACTGCCAGAGAAATGGCCTATTTACAAGATTTTTGGCCGCTGACTACCACAGACCCAAATCTGGAGTGGTGGTAGCAGAACTGCGGCTGATGCACATTAGATAGTGGCTGTACAGGTGGTTGGTTGGTATGAGCGAGGGCATCATATGTGGATAGCAGGCGGCTTTGTTGCTACTCCAGGAAGTCATGGGTCGGTAGTCTGTGTCATACCGCATTCAAATCATCTTCGATAGGTGTTGAATGGCTCTCCACTTTGTCAGGAGTGGAGATATTGTTGGAGGTATTGAAGTTGGTGAAATGGCTGTCCATAAAAGCATTGACTTTGGTCCTCTGATCCTTCATGGGCAATGTATCAATATCGGGGATGGTGGCGGTAAATTCCAGGTCTATTCCAAGGGCAAGCTAAGGCTTTTTGGTCCCCAATGGCTTTTTAGAGAGCTGAAAAAGCTTGGCTGTGCAGGTAGCTGGTGGTGTTGATCACTGTTCCAGGAGTTATGTATTGAGGGAATTCCCCAGGTCTCAAGGCCAATATGAGACTTCTGGAAAAGTGTCCTCTGGGGTCACCATGAGCACTTTGCTGCTTGAGCAAGTCACACCCTTGATGCAAACCTGAACTTTGGCGCACTTGATCAACGCTAGCGCTTCTCTGCTGGCGAAGGGTGGCAGTTGAATTGAGGCAAAGCGTGTTGAGGAGGCAGGTTCATTAGGCTGCATTGTAAAAAAGGTAGGGTGAATGAGTGGGTGAAAAAGGCAGTGTGAATTAACCACTCTTGGGTCACCAATTTGACAATGTAATTGTTAGTGTCAAACTGTGAGGCGAGTTGAATGCAAGTGAAGTGCATCCAACAGACAATGAGTTTATATACAAGCAGTTAGGAGCAACAAGGTCACAAAAATTCAAACAATATGACATATGTGATGGCAAGCTAAAACAGGTCTTTCTGTTATCAAAGTGGGAGGGAGTGAGATATAAGAAAGCAATAGCATGACAGTGTACAGTTGGCGTCAAAATTGATGCAACAAATTGTAAAATTCATTGTACGTAGTTCGTTAGGAACTCGTGGTGTTGCCAGTTAGTATATCTTATTTCAATTATTGTCGTCCTCTTTATCTAATAATAAGTATCAGTGATTAACAGCAGAACCACAGAAGGAATTTCCTTATTGAATAATCTATGTTAGTTCAATAATTGTTTATCAAAAGAAAAAAAAATCCCTGTAGAAACATAGCCGAATCATAATGTGTGATATCGAGAGTTCACCATTCAATGGAAATAGGAACCACCAAGTGCATGACCATTGGCCTAATGTGATTATTAATTACTTTTATTGTACGACATCGAAAACTATTATGATTTTTCTTTAAAAGGTTCAAATAAGTTTAGCTTATGATTAAATGAAGTATAAATAAGACTCCCGCAAGAGTGAGAAAAAAATTTAAATATAAGTTATATGTGCATTTAACTAGATTTTAGAAAATCTAATACCAAAGTCGAAAGAGAAAAGTCAGCCGGCCCGCAAATTAAAATTTAAAGGTCGCAGTCAGTGACGTCAGTCTAAACATGCCAAAGGTTGTATTTGGTTGTATTCACACTAATCCAGTAAACAAAAGTTCAAGATTTGAGGATCTACTTACTATATTTGTCTCCCAGGGATATTGTTTCATTATCATTATTCTGTTACTTTTTCTACGAAAATGGCCAACAACTGTTCAGTCTTTAGGTGTTCTAGTACAAAACTGAAAACAAAATGTTCAGACATCAAATATTTCAATTTTCCAAAAGATGGCAATTTTTTGGTGCGCTGGAAACAAGCATGTCGTTAGGCTCATAAAATGAATCTTTCAGAATGTGTGGTTTGTTCGGTTCATTTTGCAAACAGTGATTTCATGGGTGATATGAAGTCTAATTTGCTGCAATTTTAAAGTCCCTAAAGTAAGAGACTTCTGACAAAAGATGCTATGCCTTCTCTTTTCTTGTATGGGGGTAACATTTTTGTTACAAATTATTCTCCACTGATTTGCCATGAAAACAATTAAAATTACCAAATGATAAAAAAATAAATCAAATTCATTTATATCATCACGAATGATAATTGTTGTCTGATTGGTTAGCACATTGTGCAAAAGAAAAACTTGGTAAAGAATGTAGATTATATTTGATGTCATGGCTTTTTTTTCTATTTTCAAAATCAAACCGAGATGACAAAATATCTGAGGATTAGCATTTGAAAAATCTCACGCGCGCTGACAAATATCACAAACACACATTATATATATATATATATATATATATATATATATATATATATATATATATATATATATATATATATATATATATATATATATATATACCTATGTATAAAATATAATAACTGGCAGTCCCACCGGAGACCTATGCGGCAAAACCTTCTCTCAAAGATCACTGTTCGTTGGAAGGCTGCTACTACGGGGGACTGGGGTCATGGCCTCTGTGCTACCAGTACCGACTGGCGATGAAGATATTAGGCCAAATTCTCACCGCCCCCCCCCCCCCCCCCTTCTTCCCCTGTAGTAGGCTAACGCAGGTAATTCATTAGTTGGGTAAATAATGTTGCGGCTGCGTTGGTCAAATCCGAAGCCAAAGCTGCAGTAAACGCCAAACAGTCTGCTTAAAAATGGTGATATCAGAATGACCAACGAACCCAACTTCTCTGTTGAATTTATATGCATTCACGGTTGATTATGTTTAATGATACAAAAATTTTCCATTCATGCTTTATTGATGCTCTTATGGTTTTATGCATCTTCGCTAAAATAATTTATAATACAGTATATTAGATATTTGTTTCTACATTGCTTGAAATATACATAGGTAATGTTGATAATTCTATGTTGAACCAAAATTGTAAAATTGTTTCGTTTCTGCAGTATTAATTAATTACTATTCTTTGAAATAATTACTATTGAATTTTTTTTCTATAATTCTCATAAGTATCATAGAAAGGATATTTGTTCGTCATACATTAGCTTTATTTTGTTTGATAGAGCTTTTAATGTGGAAAAAAAAATAAGTTCTTGAGTGCGCGTTGTAGTGGCCAGTGAGTTAATTTCGAATGAAATCCTCGGAAACTTGTTGCATCAGTTTTGGCGCCGCCTGTACGAGCGTGTATGAAACATATCTGGTACAGGATGCTCCGCTACTTGGATCGCATAAAACTCCACTCTCTCTCTCTCTCTCTCTCTCTCTCTCTCTCTCTCTCTCTCTCTCTCTCTCTAGTGAAATTTGTTCGGATGCATGCCATGCATTTACAGACTTTGCCTATAACCTTGTAATGACATACGAGGTACTAGAATACTTT
>NC_090745.1:76598589-76603589 GCF_036898095.1 Palaemon carinicauda
ATAGACAATAGCTTCTATTAGCGAGTTGCAATAGACAGCTAAAAACTAGCCATCTGATTTGCTGCTCAGGGAGCAGTCGTACTCAATTTTTCGGAACGTGTCTATCTGTAGCTTGTTTTAAAGAACCCCTGATATACTCCTCATTTTCCTACTCTAAACAACACTGTCATATTTTCTCAATTTAAGTCCAAGCAAAAAAGCCAAAAAAGCCTCCAAAATATATTATTGCAAAAGCTTTACCTCATTCAGATATAGTTCACAGACCCTGGAATCACATTAATTTATAGAATACTTACTCTCTTCAGCCTGTAAAGTGCTTTTCTTATATACCCAATTCACTTTCAAAATCATTCTTAGTCTTTCACTAAACATATGAGGTATTGTTTCATCAGGTCTACCTATCTTCTATCCTTCACATTCAATGAATTTACTTGACACTCACTACTATTATATTCAGTGAGCCACCAAAAAAAGAAAAAATAATAAATAAATAAATAAAAAAGGGAACAGTAATTTTTGTCTACTATTTCCTGGTTTAAATTTTGGTTTTCCCAATGAGCTTTGATGCTGTGATGTTCTTACAATTTCCAGTGCAGTACAAAAATCCCTTGATAGTGATAGGGAAGTCCGTATGATTGGTCTTGATTTTAGTGTTGCCTTTGATCGTGTTAATCATGAGGCCTTTGTTTTCGAACTTACAGTTAGGAACAGGTAAGTCTTTTCCTGGAATCTTTATTGAATTATTTTAGTAATATATTTCAAAGAGTCATTGTTCATGGGTACCTGGTGAATATAGGAATGTGATATCTTATGTTCTTCAGGGAGTCTCTAGGACCATTAGAAAATAAGATTGTTGCATATGCAGATGATGCCACTCTCTTTGCATAAATTCCGTCTTATGTATGTAGATTTGGGGTTGGTGAATCCCTTGATAGTGATCCAGCTAGAATTAATGGATTAGGCCAATCATTGGGCATGAAGCAAAACTCAAAGTATGATTGTAAGTATGTCGAAGACAGTGGCCTCTCAACATCCACAATTCTGCAGTGATGTTTTTTTTTTTTCCAACTATATTCAACTCCTCTAAGCTTTTAGGTGTGAATCTTCATTGCAAATTAACTTTTGTGAAACACATTCGGTCTGTTTCTTCTTCAATTTCAGAAAAGTGGCTAATTCAGAATTATTTTTTCAAGATTTTTGATAATCTATTTTGAATTTTTTATCTTCCTTATTTCAAGTATTATTCTCCTCTATTAATTTGTTGGACAAATTTACGATCCATTAGTTTCTCTTACAACGTTTTACAGTTATTTTTTTTGTGCATGTTGCATAAGATTTATCATAGTTCTGACCATATTTTGCATTAGGATCTTCCTATAATTTACTATCCTGAAAGAAAGGTCTAGGTATGCAATTAACTCTAACATCTTTGCCATTTCCATCATGATCGTAAGGTTCAATACTAGGTCTATACAGTATTCTGAAGTTTTATTCCAGATGTGAAGACATTGAGGAATGATTTTCCTAGTCAGAAATTGGTGGCACTTCAGAAATTCAAGCCCTCAACGAATTTATTGTGTCTCTTATGTGTCTGTTATGTGTCTCTTTTTAAGGTTCATAAACGACAGATCTGTTTTAACGCTGTTGCTGTTTTTAAGACATCTTATACTCTTTGTTCCTTCTTTTTTATACACTTAATGTACTTACTTCTTTCCTTTCCTTATTAGGCTATTTCTCTCTGTTGTAGTCACTGGGCTTATAGTTTCCTGTTTTTCCAACTACAGTTCCAGCTTAGTTAGTAATAATAATAATAATAATAATAACAATAATAATAATAATAATAATGATAATAATAATAATAATAATAATAATAATATGAATAATAATAATATTTGAAAATTTAACGAAATTTACATTAAACCCTCGAAGCTCAGAATAATTCAAATAAAAAAAAATAAACTACATATATCAAATGTCCAGTTATTTCCATGCTTTGTTATTCCAAAATAACTTCTGCCGCGATTGAAAAAAATCTAGATTGAGAAGACATAACTATCATTAACGCAGAGCACTTGTGAACAGGGAGCAGAGAACAGGAAACATGGCTCATATTGCAGATAGTAAAAAGCATAAAAATTTAATTGCTATAAAATCCTATAGATGACCAGTATAGGTAAAAACGCAGTTATAAAATCTAATTTCCTGTCATCAACTATAGCACAATGAAATTAATTTCCACGTTAAACCCAATCCTGCATTTCATATGATTATTTTAATGTGTTCATGGTGATATATGATATGACCTCAATATTTCCCTCGCCATCAACGCCTCTGTCAAGATTTATAAAACGACAAACCCTTCCAACATTACTATTGATCAAGATACTAAACCAGAACATATACAGCATCATGCAATACTCATGGAAATATGAACACGTTCGTAAAAACTGTAATTGGTTAGTAATTGTTCTTTTGTTATTCACTATCCCCTATGTCAAGTCATTGAAGGCATAGGGTGGTTACAGGCACCTGTACCAACCGTGTGTCACACGATCGTACATAATTCATTTTGTATATATTATGCTTGTATCTTCACTCTTCCCTCGCACTAAAAAGAACCAGGGTAAACATGTCTGTGTTTTTCCTCTGTAACATTGTCTGTTTTTCGAACATAAAATCTCCTGTTGCCATGAGGTTTTGTATATAAAGGAGTGTTCTATAATAAATTACTCAGTTGCTTTCAACCTGTCTTTGAGTCACAACCTTCTCCTACCACCATCACATTGGTGACCCCGGAAGTCGACTCGCTCCCACCGCCTTCCACCCCCACCCTCCTCGCCCCTCCATCGTTGGTACTGTGGCGGACTCTACGGAAGTTGGCGCTGCGGCTGCCCCATTGAAACTTTCATCGTTCGCCAGCAGAGAGGCATTTGCTAGGTTTCAGCGCACAGAAGTCCAGTTTCGCATCAAGGGTGTGTCTCGCTCAACCGCCAAAGCAGATTATGTTCTCGCGGCGATACCCGAGGACACCATCCCGGAAATATCCGACTGGCTTTGTGTACAAGCAGACACCCCAATAGTGTACGACGCCCTCAAAACATACCTTCTGCAGCAGTACTCACCGTCGCCAGCCGCACGTATAGCAAAGCTTTTTCAGCTCTCGCAACAACCGTTGGGGGACCAAAGGGCTTCGCTTGCCCTCAGGGAAATGGCCAGTATCGCTCGCCTTCAACCTGCTGCAGACGGCTCTCCTCGTGAGGTGAACCTACTGCGTACCCTTTGGATACGCTGTTTACCCGGACCTATACGCGCTGCCATACCCGATGTCTATAGTTTACCCATAAAGGACTTGATGACCAAAGCCGACGCCCTTATGGACAGCCACTTCAAGACCTCCATCAACGCCTCCACCCCTGACGAAGAGGATGCCTATTCAACGTCAACCGAAGCTGACATGAATGCCGTAGGACATACACGCCTACCCCGTGACGTGCCGAAGCGGCGACAAAGCCACCCACCACCCACCAATCGCTCGCGCCTCAACAAACGACTTCTACAGCCACTTACTACCTCCCATCCGCCGCAGTTTTGCTACTACCACTTCAGATTCGGGGCAACCGTAAAGAAATGTGCCGAGGATTGTCAGTGGCCAAAAAACGTGTAAGTAGGCCATCGCTCGTGGCGGTGGCCTCCCGTGTTTCTAATCTTTTCTTTTTACATGATACAGGAACGGGCGTGCGATGTTTGGTAGACACGGGTGCTTGTCGTTCTCTTTTGGCAAGGGAACTCTTCAAGACACGACGTAGTCTGTCTAAATCTGCCGACGTCCGCTTGGTAGCTGCTAACGGATCTGCGATACCCACCTACGGTTACGAGAACCTCACATTATCGTTCGGAAACGGTAATTTCAATTGGAAGTTTCTCGTTGCTGACGTCACATTGCCAATCCTCGGTGCGGATTTCCTCTCTCATTTCCACCTTCTGGTCGATGTCGCCCACCGACGATTGGTCAACGCAGACTCGTACTTGTCGACACCTCTTCAACCCACCCCCTCTAACCTCGCTCTCCACATCAGCGCACCCACGGACGCCTACGCCCACCTCCTCACGTCGTACTCGGAAATTTCCGTCCAGAACTTCGCCAAACACCCACGGTTCCTGCCAAGCACGGTATTTATCACCATATCAAGATGACGGGCCCCCAGTCTTCGCAAAATTTAGACGTCTGGCACCAGAACGATTGGCAGCCACCAAACAGACATTCGCCGAAATGGAGGAAATGGGCCTTTGCCAAAAGGCCTCCAGCCCACGGTCGTCACCCTTACACATCGTTCTGAAGAAAGACGGCTCCCTCCGTCCGTGCGGGGATTACAGGCGCCTGAACATGCAAACAGAACCGGATCACTACCCCCTCCCAAACTTTGCCGACGTGACCTCCTACCTGCACAAAGCGAAGGTTTTCTCTACGCTCGACCTCCTGAAGGGGTATTATCAGGTGCCTATGAACCCAGAAGACATCCCCAAGACCGCCATCACCACTCCGTTTGGTACATACACCTTCAATTACTCCTGTTTTGGCCTTCACAATGCTGGGGCCACGTTTCAACATCTCATGAATGGCATCTTAGGGGACCTCCCTTTCTGTGTATGTTATGTGGACGACATACTTGTGTTCTCCTCCTCAAAAGAGGAACACCTCCTTCACCTGCAACAAAACGGCCTTGTAGTCCGGTACGACAAGTGTACCTTTGGCGCCAACGAAGTGTCGTTCTTAGGGCACCGCATCACTCGTGAATGAGTCCATCCCCTCCCTGAGAAGGTAGCAGCAGTTCAGAACTTCCCCACGCCCTCGACCGTCAAAGCTCTGCAGGAATTCTTGGGCATGATCAACTATTGACCATCCATTGACGCCACTCTTGCTCCCCTCTACGCCTCCCTCAAGGGCAAGCCAAAGGACCTGAAGTGGGGTCCCCTTCAAGAAGCAGCCTTCTGCAATGCAA
>NC_090745.1:76608589-76626089 GCF_036898095.1 Palaemon carinicauda
ACCCAAAGTCCGGCAAATTTCAGGTCTGTCATCTAATTTACATTTTCTAAAGATAGTATATATTAAACAGTGAATGGGTAGTTCCTCCGGTTAACAGGTCCGTGAAGACAGTTCCGTTCATGCCGATCTATTTGGGCGTTCGTCCTCATTTGCTGTCTCGTTAACGGTTGTTATTGGTAACTAGTGCTGTGAAAGATGAAAGACACTTGGCGGAGAACATACAGTGCTACACACACACACACACACACACACACACACATATATATATATATATATATATATATATATATATATATATATATATATATATAGATAGATAGATAGATAGATAGAAAGAGATATATATATATATATATATATATATATATATATATATATATATATATATCTTTCTATATATATATATATATATATATATATATATATATATATATATATATATATATATATATATATATATATATATATATATATATACTGTATATACACAGACTCATATGTGTGTGAATATTTTTATTAACTTGGTTGCTTTCGTGTGCAATGTACTCATATCAATGTAGGTTCTTTAAAATGTCTTAATCTATCCTCTCTCTCTCTCTCTCTCTCTCTCTCTCTCTCTCTCTCTCTCTCTCTCTCTCTCTCTCTCTCTCTCTCTCTCTCTCTCTCAATCTAGCTTTCTCTTTCTCTGAAAACATTGCATGAATAAAATGGACTAATTCAACGGAGCTGCATCTTGCAGGGCACAAAAGCCCGCAGTCAAGAATTTCAAGATGTAAAATGCCTCTTAACTTAAACATATTTTTTCCCTAACTTCTGTGGATGGAGGCTTTCAAAAAGTTTGAATTGCAACCTCGTCTTTCAATTCCAAGATTATACATATCAAAACGAAACGGTCATGTTTTTTGGAAGCATGAGTAATGCACTGAATAAATTATTACATATGAATTGTAAAATTTACACATACATTCCAATAATTATTCTCACAAGAAATTTCGCACCTTCCATTCCTATATAAATAAAACTTTGCGAGATGAAAGATATATGGAAACTATTCATCAAAATCATCATCTTCTCCCACGCCTATTGACACAAAGGACCTCTGTTAGATTTCGCCAGTCGTCTCTGTCCTGAGATTTTTAGTCAATACTTCTCCAATCATCATCACCTACTTCACACTTCATAGTACTAAGCCATGTAGGCTTGGGTCTTCCAACTCTTTTAGTACCTGTGGATCCCAGTTAAAAGTTTGGTGAACAAATCTCTCTGTGAGTGCAAAGAGCCTGCCCAAACCCTCCCCATCTACCCCTCACCATAAGCAAACCAAACTAATAGAAACTACGCTTTAAGTCTTGACCAAGCGATCAAAAAACTCGTAATCCCAGACAAATATATTGTTGTTAAATCAATAAAGACTTAGGAATATGAATTCAAAGTAAAAAAGTAGCAGACAGAAATGTAAAACTTCATACGTTCAACCATTCTGTCTTAAGAAATAAAGTAGAAAAAACGTGTATCTATGATATGCATTAACGTTATATAGTAAATAAAAAAAAAAGTCTAAAAATGTGTTATCCGATGATTCAATTTCTTTAAGGAGTCTAGAAAACTTGATAAAAGTAAAGGCATTTCGCAAAGAAGCCATTTACATACTATAAGCCTCAGTATTATTAGTACACCATTACTGACTCCTGGTAACACCCTTTGCCCTTCATTAGACGATTTTTTATATACATACACAAGGAGGGTTTAAATAAACGCATCGTAGACAAAATTATGCTATTAATTTTCAGCAAACCTTTTAAATAACGTTTTCATACTCAGAATGCAATATCTAGTTACTAGCTGCTACGAACTGAACTTATTCGATGAACACCCAATCTCTTACATTTGTGCAGACTTTTGGCTGTTAGAGTAAACAAAATTAATATGAGCGATATAGATAAAATACAACTCGTAAAAATTCATTACCTAATAGATTGGAAAATTCCAAGTACGACATTTAAAGGAAAAGATAAAGAACTTTTCAGGTATTATAAGATGTCGAGTGAAAAGAAAAAAAAACATATTCTCAATTTCGTTATTTCTTTTCGACCTTCATAAAAATAAATTTTATACAATCAATGTCATCTTTTGCATTATAAATATATAGAAGCAAAATCACGTTGAAGACAAGAAGAAATACACAAATAAGATTTATATCTCTTCATTCACAGAAAAAAAAGAAGGTACAAGTACGAGAAACAGGATGAAAGGAGGAAGAATAATAAGAGGAAGACCCTAACGCTAATCAAATAAAGGTCAATAAAGAACAACACGAATAGCATAGGCTGCAATAGACCTAGCAATTAAATGTTTCCCAAAAGTCATAAAAATTCAAAGTTGTAAAAGTTCTTTTAACTCAATTACCTAACCTCACGTCTTTCCTTCGGTACTCTCCGGAGTATTACATTTCTAATAGGCCGTAAAGCGTGAGTGTGTGGTATTAGTAGAAGAGAGAGAGAGAGAGAGAGAGAGAGAGAGAGAGAGAGAGAGAGAGAGAGAGAGAGAGAGAGAGAGAGAGAGAGAGAGAGGAGTAAATAGTGAATATAATCAGCGATGTATATATCTGATTATTTTGAATATCAAAGGATATTACCAATAATTATGTTAGCGTGTCCCTGCTCCTTTATCTATTCTTAGTATATAAATCCGGATAAAAGAAAAAAAAAATTGAGCTTTTATGTACTAATCTTACCCTCACGAACATAGAGGTACCGACGATATCATGTTATACAAAGTCCGTGAGTATTAGTTTCAAACTTCTCTTTACGTAACCTTAGCAAGCCTTGAGAGGCTATCTTTTGAAAGTACATACACTATTTAATCGTTGAAACAGTGCTTTTGATATACATTAACTACGTCTAAAGGATAACGAGGTGTTTTATTTGACATATCAAAGGAGTATACGTAGAACAAGCAAATACTAATGATGTCAGGAAGATAGCGACGTATTAATCATGCCACGTAACATGTAATATCTTTGTTGTTAACGAATATGATTTATAGAAGATCTGGATCATAAATGATGCTCTTGTAATTAAATCCTAAAATTAGATCTTACATGTACAAAATAATTAACTGTGAAAATTTTAAAAATCTTTGGCATTTTTTTGTACCCTTGAAGCATAGATAGATACGTGATTTGCAGGCATCGGATAAATCCCTCGTTTCTCTCGTGCTCTTCCAGGTTTAAGTCTGTTTTTTTCCTCTGTCACTCCTGAAGGGTGCCAGTACCTTTCCAATGTAAAAGAAAACTGGTTAGAACAGAAGTCAACGGTGGCGGGGTGAATAGGGTGTCCATGAGAACTTCCGCTATCGTGACTCCTCTCCCTCCCTCATGAATCTGATTCAGAGCATGCCATGTAGGCAAACTGTTGTTCAACCAGTAATCATTATTGAAACATGACGTAAATGGCAGTAGAATCTTTCAAAGAATTTCTCACCAATAACAATTTGGAATGAATATCTCATGAGAAAAGCTATTAAATGAAAACACCTCGACATACTACTTCCAGTTCTCATTGAAATTTCTTCACTGCAGAACAAAGGCCTCATACATGACCTTCCACCAGTGTCTGTTTATGGTCTTTCTATGCCAATCTATGCCATCAAATTTTATTAGTGCAACATTCTATCGTCTTTTCTTACTTCACCGGTTCCTTTTTGCGATCTCTAGGGACACATTATATTACTCGTAATGACCAACTATTAATGATCGATCATTCCCATTAAATGTCCTGCCCATTGCTCTTTTTTTTTTTTTTTTTTTTTTTTTTTTTACATTTTAGAATCTTCTCTACTTTAGTTTGCTCTCGTTTCCACGTTGCTCTTTTGCTGTTTCTTAGTGCTACTACCATTATTATTGTTTTCATACCTCCCTCAGTTGTAATTAGCTCATGTTCTTACAACTTTAGTAGGGCTCCGAGTTTCTGATCCATAAGATGATACTGATAAGATCAATTGATTGAATACCTTTCATTTCAGAGAAAGTGGCATTTTTAATTTCATAATATAATTTTTTTTACCAATGTCGCTCCTAGTAGGTGTAGTTATTAACAATCTTTAGAAGTTCAATCATAACCCTTGTTTGTTGTCTCTCTGCTTTTTCATTGAATATTATCTTAGTTTCACTAATATTAATTATCAATTCTACATTTCCTATGGTATATATATATATATATATATATATATATATATATATATATATATGTATATACATATATAATATACATATATATGCATATATATAATATATATATATAATATATGTATATAATATACATTTCTATACATACATATATATATATATATATATATATATATATATATATATATATATATATATATATATATATTATATATATATATATATATATATATATATATATATATATATACACATATATACATATACTGTATATGTACATATATATATATACATACATATATATATATATATATATATATATATATATATATATATATATATATACATATATGTATATATATTTATATATATACCATCTTCAGCGGCATATCTTAGCAATCCATACACCATGCTAAGCGGTATATCTTAGCAATCCATACACCATGCTAAGCGGTATATCTTAGCAATCCATGTTTGCCAACGGTTATATGAGCGGATGAGCAACCTGGTGGGGTGAAGAGAACTTTGGGTACAGAAGAAATCTCCCGTCCCCCTTAAATCTCGATGAAGTCACTGGCAGCAGGTTGACATATTGGGTTTAAGGGGATAGACAAGGTGTCTCTTCGGCTTTTACTCCTGATGCCTGGGGGATAATCTTTCTACTGGAATTATTATGGATCGACAGCGGTTAGATAGGCACTGCGCATCACAAGGAGTTGGCTATCTTTTGATGAGTCTAGCCAGTGAATCCTCTATGGAAAGAGAAAATGACAGAATGACCCCAGTCCCAGGCACAGTAGGGTGCTGAGAATCTCCCGGTTTATAGATCCATGAATCAGGTTGGGAAATTTCAGATTTCCACAAATATAGATGTAGTTCACCATCTGACATTTACAAAAATCACCTGGATTACATAGTAATTAGTAAAGTGAGAAGGAAAACTGAGAAATGTAAGAATGCTATAGATGTTAAGATATTGGTACTGATCACCAGCTCCTCATTGCCACAAAGAAATTAAAAAAAAACAATCCTCCCAAACAAATATAGTTAGAATACCTAGGTTTTGTAATTGAATGTAGGAATCAATATGCAGTCTTAGAGACTTAGAGACGAAGAGCAGACAGTTAATGAAGAATTGTGTGATATTAGGAACGTATATCAGTCAGTTGGTAGTAAAGTTTTGGGACATGCAGTTAAAAGGAGAAAGATATGGATATCAAATTATATTTGGGATACTATAAAAATGAAACAGAGACAGAAATTGATTGTTGAAAGTTTTCTGGGAACTAATAAATATTACAATTCCGAACATGTTAAGTATTTCAGCGTAATATCAAGGCCATAAGGAAATCCAGGAATGACTGGAGAGAATATTTAGACATGAAAGCAAACTAGGCTGATAAAGTTATGAATTCAGAAAGCGGCTATGGGGTAAGAACCGCTCATAGAATTATTAATGAAATCTCTTTCGGGCCAAAGAAGAATAAGCATATACACATAAAAAAGATAGATGGATCTTTTATAACAACAGAGAATAAAGAAATGCAACGTGGGATGGAATACTTTGGGAGGTGATGAATAGATGATACCAAGAGAGTAATTTGATTGATATACTTGAAGCTGAGGAAGACCTTGATGGGCCGATGAATGAATTCCGTGTCGAAGCTATTATTAAAAAAACTCATGAGATGGAAACCCCTGATTACGATGGAATAACTACTGAGTTGATACTGGTTAAAATGAAGTGATCCCCAGAATACTTATAAGATTATTTTGTAGAATGTGGCATGAAGAGCCAAATGGGAGTTAGATGTGTTGGTGAAAATGGCAGAAAAAGATAACTGACTGATTGCGATAATTACATAGGCATCACAGTTACACTTGTCTTGAGAATATATAGAGTAGTTTGCTTATTCTAAAGATACTAGAGAAAAAGATTGATTAAAAGATGAGAGATAAACAAGAAGGATTTAGAAAATATAGAAATTTTACTGACCAGATTTTCTTATAGAGACATGTCCAGCAATGCGTAGAAAATAGAAATCCACTTTTGATGGCACTTGTGGACTATGGAAAAGCCTTTGATTGTGTGCACCGGCCAGGTTTGTGGAGAGCCCTGAGTTATGAATTTCTCCTAAATATGAAAATTTGATTACATATTATCTTGGGCATTTCAAGTCCAAAGTTAATGTTAGTGTAGTCCTATAAAACAATTTCCAGTGAACAGCAAAATACTCCAAGGGAATGTGTTATCGCTATCGCCTATGTGGTTTGCCCTCCTCGTGGACTTTGTGATATGTAAAATAGTTGCAGAGGGTGGAGAAGGATGGTACTGAATAGGTGATAGGATATTAGCTGACCTAGAGTATGCTGATGAGCTGTCCTTATTAGCAGAACACCACAGGATTTGCAATTCTTGCTCACCAGAATCCATGAAATGTTACTGGAGTTTGGCCTCAAGATAAATAGAAGAAAGACAGAAAAGATGAAAACGGAATATACAATGGAAGATAAAATATCATTGGAAAGAGAAAGGATTAATGAGGAAGAATGATTTCAAGTATTTAGGAACTATGATGTCCAATCCCGGGTCATCAGAATTGGAGTTAAGTGAAAAAGTAAGTAAGGCAAATCAGACAATGGCTAGGTTAAATAAGATTTGGAAATCAAATCGCCTGAAATTATATACAAAAATCAGGCTATATATCAGTTTAATGAGATTTGTGTTACTATATGGAAACGAATCGTGGTATGACAATGGAACAGTCTCCAACATATTCTTTGAATTTGTAAACAAAGTTCTCAGAAGAGTATTGGAAGTTAAATGGTAGGACAGGAAAAGAAGTGAAATTATAAGAGATTACTCGAGTGCCATATGTGGATGAGTTCATGATGAGAGATACACGGCGACAGGGTGAGCATGCTTTTCGCACTCCCTAAGAGACATTAGTGCACCAAACGTTTAACTGGGCTCCACAAAGCACTAGAAGAGATGGAAGACCAAGATCTACATGGCTCAGGACTCTGAAGCGTAAAGTTGGAGATGATGAATCGAGAAGTATTGAATTGAAAGCTCAAGATGAAGACGACTGGGGAAATCTAACCGAGGCCCTTTGCGTAGAAGATAGTGATGATGAGGATATATATATATATATATATATATATATATATATATATATATATATATATATATATATATATATATATATATATAAGCAGTGTTGACGTAGAGATAAATATTTATATTACTAACCAATGAATTTTTCTGGGTATTTTTGCATATAAGTAATATTTGCAAAATAATGGTAAGATCTTATCATCCAAAAAGTTCCCTTGGAAATTAAATCTTCATTTATAAGAAATTAAATAAAATGTTGGTCTCCCATTTAATAGCTCAGCTTTTCTTTATATCATTCCATTTCTGTAAAGGGATCAAAATATTTTATACTAGCAAGCACGGTTTCAATCCTATCTCCCTGAATACAATATACAATGTACAGGTGAAAAGAAAGATAATAGAAGTTTCACAAGAAAAAACGGAAGGAGAGATTTATCGCAATGTTTCCATGGAAATGGCCTCCTCGCTGCAGAGAATATTGGCCTTGAATATCATGCGGAGATGGACACATGTTCACCTTATGTCGGGTTTACATACTCATCTAAAACATTTCTTCAGTTATCTATTAATCTAAGATTTTATGGTTGATATATCTTTTGTTCTAAAGAATGTTAATGCCAATATAACTTAGTAAATTGCTTTAACCATCAATTGCATTAATCGTTAATGTGAACATAAAAAAAACTATAATCTTATACAACATTAAAAGAGCGTTTCATGTAGCTACCAGTAATTTTACATAGAGGGAGATATAGGATGAGAAGAAGAGTAAAAAAGGATTGATTTGCTCAGTAAGTGTTAAACCTCTTCTTAAGGTAATAAGTTTTCTTCGAGGTTGATCCAGCCAGTTCGGCGACATTAGCCTGATACATTTCAGCATCTGGTAACTTGTACGTTTTAGTTTTAGTGTCCTGTAGACTTGATTCAAATCTTTCTCTAAATTGAGTTCTGTCCTCAGTCATCTTTAATGTATTGATAGCTTGCGATTGCTTTGCAAATTTAGTTAAACTAAGTACAGTACTGAGCAGCAGTAAGTTAGCGTTAATGAGGAAAAATAAGGGACTTTTTATTAGAAACACTGTAAACAAAATAAAAGAAAGATTAGGCATAACAGTGAAATATTAAATGGATGACTAACTTACAAACTAGGTAATTTGCCTATTCAATCAATTAGGCTATCTAATTTAAAAACTAGGCTACATAGTTTATGAAATAGTCATAGTTTCAAAAGGACTTTACAATTTAGGAACCGGAAGTGCCTAATATACATATTAGGCCATTCGATTGCCTAGTTTACAAATTAGGTATTATTCATAGTAGGCACGACATATATATATATATATATATATATATATATATATATATATATATATATATATATATATATATACACTGTATATATATATATATATATATATATATATATATATATATATATATATACACACACACACATATATATATATATATATATATATATATATATATATATATATATATATATATATATATATACATATATATGTGTGTGTGTGTATATATATATATATATATATATATATATATATATATCTACCTCATACTTGGGATCGAACGCTAGCCCCTTCTAATGAAAGGCCAGGTCAAAACCAACCATGCCACGAGAGACCATAAAAGAAATCAGAACCTGATGCTACCTAGCTGTCCGAGGATTTACCTGTCGAGACATCAGTCTCTTACCAGCGAGTTTTACCCGATTTCCCGGCCCACCACGTGACACAATTGGTATTAATTCATTCAAATTACCCCTAATGAGTCAATATGGATAAATATCAACACAACATCGTGTTCAGATAGAAATAAATTTCTACCTCATACTTGGGATCTAACGCTAGCCCCTTCTAATGAAAGGCCAGGTCGAAACCAACCATGCCACGAGAGACCATAAAAGAAATCGGAACCTGACGCTACCTAGCTGTCTGAGGAATTACTACCAATTAGGTCACGTGGTGGGCGGGAAATCGGGTAAAACTCGCTGGTAAGAGACTGCTGTCTCGACAGGTAAATCCTCGGACAGCTAGGTAGCATCAGGTTCCGTTTTCTTTTATGGTCTCTCGTGGCATGGTTGGTTTCGACCTGGCCTTTCATTAGAAGGGGCTACCGTTCGATCTCAAGTATGAGGTAGAAATTTATTTCTATTTGAACACGATGTTGTGTTGATATTTATCCATATATATATATATATATATATATATATATATATATATATATATATATATATATATATATATGTGTGTGTGTGTGTATATATATATATATATATATATATATATATATATATATATATATACATATATAAAATGTGTGTTTGTGGATGCTTCTTCGCTAATACTGTTTCGATCTTAGGACAGTGTAAAGATCCGTAACCCCAGAGTACCCATGTAAAGATAAGGTAACCCATATACTGTATTAGCTTGTAAAGAGTAGCAACCCTAGAAATTAACTTGTAGATACAAATCACCACATCAATGATGATCATTAAATTAAGGATAGATGAATAACAGAGCATTTTATTAGGAATATTAAAAATTTATTAAAAAGAAAAATTTGGCAAATAAGATACGAACATTAAAACGCAAAAATACATATTTAAGAATATTGATCAACAATTGCCGTGCAGAATACATGAAACGTGTCTTGATTATTTTTTTCTTTCCACATAAATTCGTGAAGATATGTATGTAGAAATTCCCTTTTGCAACATTGCATTCTCTTGATCTTTGCTTTATGTCTTCCCCAATAGCTTGCAATTGCCTATGTATGCACACCTGTATATGGATCTACGAAACAAACAGAATGATCGACTGTATGATGCTCAAGATCTAGATCTCGATGAATATTCGAGTAAGCCTTCCACTGGTCGCTATGAATAACACTAAGGGTTTTACACATCCACCTCTATAATATATGCATTTGTGTATATATTGTCATGGGTAGATACAATACTATTAAAAGGATATGTTATTAAAAGACAAAAATATCTATTCACAAAGTGTGAGCAGCGAGACGACATTCGACTACCGTATTGTTTGGTAAACCTGTCATGACTTCACTGTGGTCAGCATATCTCACTGGGATACGTACTCTTATACAAGCATTATCCCCAGTTAAGATGTACCCTCGGTTTCAGATACTGAGATACGTTCCTTGTAAAGTATAAGGAGACCCTTTGGATGTTGTCGGGTGTGTTACTCTCCGAATGTGAATGGTCTCGGGTTGAAAGTTTTCTTTTTAATCACTATTTGGTGAAAAATCAGTTACTCCTATTCCGTAGGAAAAAAACACATCAGGAATAAAACCTTAACCTGGAGTGTGTCAACCAGTTTATTTAATCAACTTCTGAACTGCCAATACTGTAGGTTCTAATACGAGGCAATTTTGCTTGAGGAAATCCATACATTGACTCATGTTCAATTTTCTGTGTATTAGATGTAATACGTTGAATTACCTTAAGGTATTGATTAAGGTTAAAAAAATACTAAGGTCAACATTAATAATAAATTCGTCTATCTTTAATGTTTCTGATAGTGGCCCTCTACTTTTTAAGACATCCTTTAACATCCAAGTTATATATATTATTTGGTTAGATTGGTTTCTTGAGCTTGCATTATTGGTAATTATTCTTTGTCCTTTATCTAGAATGTTGCCTGAAAATTTGAAAACAAACAACTAGTGTGATAATGTCTAAATAGCATATGATTTCACCTTTTTGTTGTAGAGAGAGAGAGAGAGAGAGAGAGAGAGAGAGAGAGAGAGAGAGAGAGAGAGAGAGAGAGATCTGGTATGCAGCTATTGACGTGGGATCCACTGCCTGTAGTGATGGGGTTAATAGATCACAAACACAATTAAGAATAATTCGGAAATGTGCGTATTTACTTTTCGTTTATTTATCTGATTTATTGACATGTCTTACGAAAATTTATTGTTGTTTGTCGTTATCAAATATATTTTATATCATAATTAGAAATCTAAAGTCTTGCTACAAGAAATAAAATATAGGAATAAAGAAATTTTAATTTAAAGAAAGTACTCTGGAATTATGTGCAAGGATTACCTACAAAATAATAGATAGCGAAATGTTTGCATTTCATTATCTCAGTCGGTATCATTATGTTCTCCTCTGGCATTCATAGTTTTTCTGCCTTCTTTGAACTATCTACGCAAGTATTTTCGTTCTCTCTCCGCATTTTCTACGTAATCTTCTCCATTGCCTCAGTACGAAACCAGTGGACGAGTTACTTATTCGAAGAGAGTAAGTATATAACACATTTTTTTTTCATCCTCATGGCCGTGCTTGGTCAACCCATAAGTGGATACCATCACTTTTAAACAAGGTCTTAAACAAGGCCTGTCATGGACACAGAACATATATAATACTAATTCCTCTCGTATTGCAGCGAATGCTCTATTCGCAGCATCTGTGCGCATGCTTGATAAGGGTTGTAGTCATAAGTAATTAATTGTATAGATGGATCGATGACTGCCTCGATACAGGCATTTTGTTAGTGACAGGTATATTTGAAGGGAGGAAATATGTATGCCAACAATTTTGGTTTATGCTCTATTCAGGTATGAAAAGTAGTTTTCATGTATTATTTCTAAATACAGAGGTGGAGTCAAGAGATAGATGAGGTCGAATTTGTATTGTCATCGTGATTGATTTACAACAATGATTAGCATGCAAAAAGATTTAATGATATTCATGAAATCAGTTGTATCTGCATAACAAATAAACAGTTTTTGCTGTAACAGAGCGTTAATCGGAAATTATTACGCGAATGACAAATAAAATAATGTTTGATGCAAATCAGGCTTTGTTGAAAAGGAATTTTCATAGATAATAGTGTCTAGTGCAGCATGTATGAGCATATTTTGAATGATTTTTTTACACAGCTAAAGTGGTAATTTCTTCGATTTAAACGTGACGGTTTACTTATCTGTCGAGATTATGATAGTCTAAAGTGCCCAATTCCTTTCCGTAGAAGCGATTGGTCAATGAAAAAATAAAATCACTATAATTTTTTTTTTTTCACGTTTCAACAACTAAATTCTTATAAGCTATTACATCGGAAATCTTGCACTCGCCCATAAGTAAGTGACGCGAGTGTCGGCCTGTACATAAGGCCCTTACTCCAATGATAACCCAAATATTGAATTCGTAGCAGAAAATGTTTCAAAATAAATAGGGTTAAGAAAAGAAACATTGAAAGGCTGTGTTATCTATTCTAACGAAAAAAAAAACCGTAAAAGATTAGAAAGACGTTGGTAAGTCATAGTTACGTTAGTACAGTTGCTTTCATAAATTTCGGTAAACTTCACAGGAAGCTAAAGAGACTTCTGACAGCTGTACATTGTAGCAGGGAAACGCTGTGTTCAGAAAAATAGAAACTGTTTGCAGCGCTGCCTGTAAAATAAAGTCTCTAAGGTTATGAATACTTGATCAAAAGAAGTTTCAATAATTTTACGAATTGTTGCTAAGCAAGTAAAAATATTTTTCTATGAAACACTTCGCATGATTAATAACGATGCCTTGGATGATGTCTTGACCAGCTCAGTGTTGCCAACCATTTCTCTTTTGCTAAACAAAGCGTTACCTGCTACATTGTGTAGCTGCCAGACGTCTCCTTAGTTTCACGTGAAGTATACCGAAATAATTGAAGCCAATCGTATCTCTGTTTACGAGTTTAACTTTTTTTCGTTGCAAGTTTTCAAACTAACATGCTCGTATACTAAAAGAGTTTTCCCATTAAAAATAAATGAAATTCACTCAATATGCACCACACGTCATATATGCACATATAGAATCTTTTGTAATAGAAACTATGGAAGAATTCATAACCCATAACTTTAAATTAGTAATTCAAAATAAAAATAGAAATACTGACAAATTAACTTGCACTTAACCTTTGAGGAGAGTCGTGGCCCACGTGAGGGAGACGGGAGTGTAGGAGGAGGAGAAAGAGGGCGTAATTGCAAGCAAGGAAAGTTTCTCTCAATAAAAGCTTTATCAGTTCTCTCTTTTGAGCGATGGTCGATATCACTAACTGAACCACTCAATATATTGTAGATTCAATAAATGAATAACTATACATCTGTGTACATTAAGTCGTATTTTTGCCACTTTTGACAACGCACCTATTTAAAGACTATAGCTTTTTCCTTCTCTTTAAAATGGCATGAAAATAGAACAAAGCATTATTGGTTAATAGATTTGCCGCTCGACCTGACGAAATACCATCTGAGTGATTTCGAGATATTCTACATTCTTAATAGCACTTTACTTCCACCTGAGGGTTGAAGTTTATCTCGTTGTCCCTCTTCCTCCTCAGTTGAAATGTACTCCGTCTTCTCTCGATGATACACTTTATGCAGCCCCAATACTATTTCTTCTTAACAAATGTTGCTTTGGGTAATTGTATCACCTGCTAATTGTTTTCCATCAATCCAGATAAACAGACAACTACTTCCAACGTTGAAACCACTTTGCTGTTGATTCGTCGATTATAGCCCTGATTTCCCAACGTTAAATGATCTTAAATCATATTTATTATTCAGACTTGTAACTGTACCAATCATGAATGATGTGGTATAGATGACTGCATGCATACTTTGTTCATACTTCACGATAATTTAATTTTTCATTATTCGGTAATCTTGATCTTCTTTTTTACCATATATCTCAATAACCTTGCAGGCTATTTTCACGATACTGTCAACATGACAACGCCGCACTAAATGTCTTTATGATTATAAAAAGGATCATAACTGTACAATATAGTCAAAGGCCATAAGTCTGGAAAAAAGTGTTCCCTGTACATTTGGTGGATTGTTTCTTTAATATATACCCACAATTTCTATTATTATTATTATTATTATTTTTTTTTTTTTTTTTTTTTTTTTTTTTTTTTTTTTTTTTTTAAGTTGAATCAGGCTAGGGCACCAGCCTGTCAGATTTCATTGAAAGTATTTAAATTTTCATGGGAGCCTTCTTCCCCACTTTGTCAATTTCCTTTCGCCTGAGCTAAATGAATATGACGTCATTTGCTTCACAGGAAAATGTTATATAAGATCCGTATGATTGTTTTTATCTAAATATCTACAGCTTTATTTCTATAGCGGACAGGCAGACACAAAACAGACACAAAGACAAACTTTGAGCTTTCTATATATATATATATGGTGTATATATACATATATATATATATATATATATATATATGTATATATCTATCTATCTATATATATATATATATATATATATATATATATATATATATATATATATATATATATATATATGTATATATATATGATAAATTTTGCACATTTTTACGTGTTTTTCATATTCAAATAAGCCATATATATTTTGATATATTAATGTCTGGATTCTCTTAACGACCTCGGGATCAGAGCCCCAGGCGAAATCTCACAAAGACAAGAGCTTGGCTCCGGCCGGGAATCGAACCCTGGTCGGCAAGCTTATATAGACAGTGACTAACCCATTCGGCCACGAATGGGTTAGTCACTGTCTATATAACCGGCCGGAGCCAAGCTCTTGTCTTTGTGAGATTTCGCCTGGGGCTCTGATCCCGAGGTCGTTAAGAGAATCCAGACATTAATATATCAAAATATATATGGCTTATTTGAATATATATATATGTATCTATATATATATATATATATATATATATATATATATATATATATATTTATATATATATATATATATATATATATATATATATATATATATATATGTGTATATATATATACACATATATATATATATATATATATATATATATATATATATATATATATATATATATATATATATATGTATGTATATATATGTATATGTATATATATATATATATATATATATATATATATATATATATATATGTATGTGTGTGTATATATATATATATATATATATATATATATATATATATATATATCTATATATATATATATATATATATATATATATATATATATATATATATATATATATTTATAGGTAGTAGGTTGGCTAGGGCACTAGCCACCCGTTGAGATACTGCCGCTAGAGAGTTGTGGAGTCGTTTGACTAGCCAGAGAGTACTCCATTGGTTCCTTCTCTCTGGTTACGGTTAAATTTCCTTTTGCCTACACATATACCAAATAGTGTTGCCTATTCTTCACATATTCTCCTCTCTCCTCAAACACCTGACATCACTGAGATTACCAAACAGTTCTTCTTCCCCCAGGGGCTTAACTACTGCACTGTAATTGTTCACTGGCTACATTCCTCTAGGTGAGGGTAGAAGAGACTCTTTAGCTATAGTAACCAGCTGTTCTAGGTGTAGGACACTGCAAAATCAAACCAGTGTTCTCTAATCTTGGGTTTTGCCATAACCTCTTTACCATGGTCTTCCAATGTCTTAGGTTAGAGCTCTCTTGCTTGATGGTACTTGCGGGCACACTATTCTATCTTATTTTTCTTCCTCTTGTTTTGTTAAAGATTTTATAGTTTATATAGGAATATTTATATGAATGGTGTCACTGTTCTTAAAATATTTTATTTTTCCTCGTTTCCTGTCCACACTAAGCTATCTTCCTTGTTGGAGCCTCAGGGCTTCTAACATCCTGCTTTTCCAACTAGGTTTGTAGCTTAGCAAGCAGTAATAATAATAATAATAATAATAATAATAATAATAATAATAATAATATATATATATATATGTATATATATATATATATATATATATATATATATATATATATATATATATATATATATATATATATATATATATATGTATGTATACGAGATTGAAATATATCCTATTGGCGGGACTGGAACAATAGATCTCTTGGATGAAGGGACAACGACTACCAAAGGTTTGAAGGATTTCGATACCAAACACAATGAGGAAGTTAACAGTTAAAAACTTGGATATTGGCAGATTTTTAGCGTTTCTCCGTGATGGTTTTTTTTTTTTTTTTCATGACTAACCGATATTTAAGTCTATTTTCACATTATACTGAGAGAGAGAGAGAGAGAGAGAGAGAGAGAGAGAGAGAGAGAGAGAGAGAGAGAGAGAGAGAGAGAGAGAGAGAAATTAAAATTTCCCTTCCTGCAAGTTTTCCTTGTATTCACCGTAAGGGAAAAATTCCCTCATAGAAGGGAAGAAATGGCTGAATTTTCCTTAAGATACTTACGGTGAAAAAGCTTTTGTATCAGATGAGTGGCCGTGGCAGGTTAACAGACACTCTTCTGTTTCCCATATAGTTATAGTTTGCCGTAAAAGACAGTTCGGCTTTGTGTGGATGACAGTGTTGGTGTCCCATAAAATATAATATATAAACATACAAAGTTTGGTGTTGGTGTGCGGTGTAATTTTAAGTTTGTTGGGTTTCTTTTTAGTTTATTTGATTGGTGTTTATTGTATATTTAATGTTAAGTTTTTGAATGCAGTTGATTCTAGTTTTAAGTGTTAGTTTGTAAGAAATATAGTTTTAAGGTTATGTTTTGTTTTAATGTCGTTTTGTCCAAGAGTCCCACTGCTGATAACGTAAGGGGAAAGTTTGTACAGAGGAGACATTTGTCAGTTAGAGTGATTCAAGGGTGTGGGGGTCGTTCTTGCAACATCCAGAGGACATGAAATGAACGAAGCAAATATAGTGTGTTTTCTTATTTACAAAGATTTTGCAGGGGACATATAACAATCTTATAGTATCAAAGATAAAATTACAGATCAGATTATTAAACTAAAGTATAAAAGTAAGATTGTCCAAACGTATACATCAACAATATCTAATGGAGAAGAAGAAAAAAAAAACTTTTTATTGAGATCTGGAGATATCTTGATAAACATAAGACTCTTTGCATTTGTTCTGGGTGATTTAAATGTGAATTAGATCAAAATAAGAGAGGATAATTTGCTTAAAAAATATTTAAGAATTATGGACATCTTTTATTCATAGATATGAACATGGATAATGGACATGGAGAAAGCCAAAGTGAAGAAACGAGAAACGAAATAGATTTTATTCTCGGTGAAAAACTTAGTCTAGTTAAAGAGGAAACAGTGTTACCCCTCGATAGGTATCGTTATTTGACTACCTTAATTAGGTATCGATGGGTCAACCTCGACCCGAGGTCCAAAATA
>NC_090745.1:76631089-76681089 GCF_036898095.1 Palaemon carinicauda
ACACTTTTTTTTAATGTTGTTCAGTTCTCTTTTCGAGTACTTTCCCAGTTTGCCAATATAGAATTTTGATATGAATTAGATGAAATATAATATAAATAACTCTTGTTAATGTCACAAGAATTCTTTATTAAGACTGTTTTTTTGTATTGTTACTCTAAACTATAATATTAACGTTTAATATGTTTTCGCAATCGGGAATTCCTTTAAAAAAATCGATATATAGCAATACAAGTAGGTTCTATATAAAATATTTTTCCTTCTTATCATTCAATAGTTGCCCAGGGTAGCTTATATGTAGAAAGGTTATATCATTCACAGGTATATACATATATGAATAAATCGCCGCTTTATACAAAGTACGAAATGGGACATAATAACGTTTGTTTTTTATATCTTACATAAAATCTTGTTCAATAATACATGTTTGTTTATCACTCTGGTACAGGTATTCATCGGTCTCTTTCAACAGGAAGTATGAACTTTCACCAAAAAAGATTTTGGTGAATTCTGTTTTGCTACTGCCCGTCAAAATCTATTTTGTGATATTTGAAAGACAACCCAAAGGCTGATGATTGCCTTAGCTGAAGTTTTGTTGAAAAGATAAACCCTTGATATCCATGTGGATATTGCAGATTGTGCCTTCTGTTTGGATATTGCTGTAATTTTTGTTCAAAGCTAAGAACTAAAATAGGTTTTATGAATAAATGTTAATAGCGAAGCCGCTAAGCAAGGTAAAAGAAACGATGGTTTCGAACTGTTTCGGTCGAGAATGCCTGACCCAGATCTTGCCTAGTCAGCACTAGAAGCTCATGGATTAGGGTCCTTCATTACTGTAGATAGGGAAGTAGGGATGCATCATGAATCGTAAATATAATCAAGGAAAGGTCGATGAGTAGTAATGGTGGGAAAGGCTGAATGCAAGTTTGGTTTAAAAATATCCAACAATTTAAGGATATAAACTGCAATAGCTAATATATATATATATATATATATATATATATATATATATATATATATATATATATATATATATATATATATATATATATACATATATATATGTATATATATATATATATATATATATATATATATATATATATATATATATATATATATATATATATATTCATTCAGTATTTAAAATTATTCTTATGGTGGTAAATGAGTCAAGTGTTACAGATAAGTAAAAGGTTGATGGAAACGACAAAAATTGACGTTAAATGGTGGAGAAAGAAGAAAGGCTGAAATAATAAACAGAAGAGTAAACGTGGGGATAAGGAAAATTAAACATTTTGACAAACTTGGAAAAGGAGTTTAGGGAGAATGATTCGAAATGTAAACAAACTTGATTGCTCTGACAGAAAGCCATTGTAGAAACAGCAGCAAGAAGGAGAGTGAGAGTATTTCACTTTTCTCCTACATAGCAATATCACTGGTACAAAATCCCTAAATATCTTCATTTATATAAAAATGTAAAAAGGATAATGAAACGTGGAAGTTGCTGATAAAGTAATGAATTTCCTATTTTGAAATGCTGTATGCAATTAGAAAAATTTAGAGAGAGATGAATGTCCCTATTTGTTAATATGAAGGGTAGCATGAATGTTGGAAAAAGTAAAGTTGAATTTATACCACAAATAATAGGAAGATAGGAAGTGAGCACGAGAGACAGTAGAAATGATAATGATAAAGGAAATTAAATGGTGACGGCCATTTCATATCTATGTTTAGGGTTTCGATGCATCATCATATATTATACTGTATGTGGATCTTTCCAGTTCGTCAGTATAAAATGTTGTGAACCATTAGAGGAGGAAAATTAACTTTAAACGACATTGGAAATTATATATTCTCTAACTTTAGGTTTTAAAATAATGCTAATTATACTCTCTCTCTCTCTCTCTCTCTCTCTCTCTCTCTCTCTCTCTCTCTCTCTCTCTCTCTCTCTCTCTCTCTCTCTCTCTCTCTCTCTCTCTCTCTTTTTCTATCATTTTGATAATTTCTCTGATAATTCTTTTCTGATTGTCCTTACTTGCATTCTGTCAAACGCATAATTTCCTATCTTATGTTTTTTTTTTTTATTATGAATACAAAATCCTGTTATTCGTTTGTTATTTCCTGACCGCTTCCTAGAAGCTAGAAAATTTCCAAGCATTGTCATGTTATAGGACAATAAGACTTTACTTTAAATCATTACACGAATTTAGCCTATTCTGGATATAATAAACATTCTTTTATAGGTCTTTATGTTTTAGTTCACGTTAAGTTGATAATTAAACCCAAAATTTATTATTAGTGAATGAAGTAATCAAAAAAGCTTATTCATCAAATGCACAATCAAAGAAAAATAGACACCCCAAAAGGATGCAGGAGTACTCGGCGATAAATAACAAACATATTCAATGCGTGTAGTAATTTTTATTTGAAAGGGAAAGCTAATTACATCATATCATATTACAGTCCACGCGGAGAGAGAGAGAGAGAGAGAGAGAGAGAGAGAGAGAGAGAGAGAGAGAGAGAGAGATGAGTAGTTAAGCATAATTCTAACGGACAGCAAACACAAAAGATTGTATTACTATTGAAAGAAAGAAAGATTAAATATGGTATCCATGAAGCGTAACGTGATGTGCCTCTCGTTAGGATAATTCTATTCAAAATCCTAGATGAAATAGCCTCCCCAGACAGAACAAGAGGGAAATGAGTAGCTGATTCACAGAAAGTTTTCCAAAGTTTTGGCGCCTTGTTTAGCAAGAGGAATACTACACTTTTCTTTACTTGACTTCCCGCACTGATGAAAAAACCCCGAGGTTTACATCCAGTTATTCCATTTGAAAATGCGAAAGACTGATCCGCCGTGCTTAAAAACGTTTTGGGAGATGGTCAGATTTTACTTTCTCCTTTTGAAAGCTGAATGATAGATATTTAAGGTTAGCTTGATTACAATTTTGTTTTTTATTATTATTATTATTATTATTATTATTATTATTATTATTATTATTATTATTATTATTATTATTATTATTACTTACTTACTTACTTACTTACTTACGCATTTAAATAAGAGATTGAGTTGAGGCTAACTATTGTCAAATCAAGTGTTTATAAAATAAAAGGATGCTCTTTCATCACAATGATTATTTCATATTTTGAATACAATTTTCCTTTTCATACTGAAACTAAACAAGCAAAGTAATTTATTTTTCTAATTTATTTTCAAGTACTTATTCACGTCAGGTTATGCTAAACTGTGTCGAAAGGGAATGAGAATTCCTAAGATATCTCTAAGAACAGTGTGTTCTTTGAGTTATTTGTAGTCAAACCTCAACAATCACCCCAAAGTTTACAGATTAATTAGAGGACATGAATGGAATTATTTGATAATAATAATAATAATAATAATAATAATAATAATAATAATAATAATAATAATAATAATAATAATAATAATAATAATAATAATAATAATAGGGAAGTGGGGAATATGGGGAAAGGAAGAGTACCCCTGGATACAATCCAGTTAATAGCTCAAAGGCAGGTACTCGGTATAGGAAAGATTAAGGAAATAGGGAGAAAGAGAAGTACAGGAGAAGAATAAAAGAGAGGCGCAGACCCTCTTAATGAAAAGTTCAGGAGCTTCATGAGTGTCTTTCAAGGTCTATGTGACTACTCCATGATTCTTTAAATTTTGTATGAGCACGACGATCTATATTTCGAAGAATCCGCAGATGTCCAATGAAATTTCTTATGGAAACGTCTGTAAGGAGACCAAGATTTTCAATGATAGTCCGAAATAAACCACACCTCTCAGTACCCCTGGGGACACTGTCCTGCTTTAGAGCCAGTAATCACGTATTACATCTCATTCTATACACAAATTCATACGCAAGGTTATTTTATATGTTTTATGTTGGTGGATAAAACTATGGCAGTTAATTGTATTGATTTTATTATATTTAGCTGTCTATCCTATTAGGGAAGCTAACATATAATGATTTGATTAATAATACAATTACCGTAAATAAATTTTCCTATGTTGCTGAATACCTAACTTTTCAATCCTTGTGGAACTTGAAAAACGTGTCTCTTGATTTGTTTTAAATTACTATACTTCATTTGTCTCATTAAGAGGTTTCGCTTTCATTACCTTTATGGATGAATCATTCTCAAAACTTAGCTTCAGTACAAACATTTCTTATATCAGTGTTTTTTAGATAGATTTTTTTGTTATATAGTTTTATTTCTACACCATCGATTGTTTTTAAAGCATAATTGATCCCGTTTGATTTTCTATATAGATATATAATGTACATGACTCGGAAAGAATCTTGCCTTCGGGTAAGGGGAAGAAGGATTATAAATGAAATAAGGAAAGTGAAGAGAAATTTGAAAATTCATAAATAAATAAACTCAACTAAGGTGTATATACTTGAGAAAAAAGCAATAGAAGGGCAAGAGGATTCTGTTATTTTAAGACTAGGCCAAAAGCATTGTTATAAGATCTTTCAGAGTTTTGAATATGAATTCCCTGTCCTTTAAGGTTCACTCATGCATAATATGGTGTATTCCCCTTCCAAAGGTATGTTGAGAGGCGGTACATAAAGGATTTACATTGTTCAGTGGGCTGACCAAAGAAACCTCCAATTCTGTAGTGTCTTTTCAATTCTTCCCTTGAAAATATAGAGCTTTTTTTTCTCATTTTTATTTTCTTTGCAAATTACTGAATTTGTGGGATATGAAACACTTTTTTTTCCGCGTCCAAAAAAAAAAAATCACATTTTCTTGTAATTACGATTTAATTATGATTAGCCCTCCTAAGTAGAAAACTGTCCAAGGCAAAATATGGGTACTATTCCTTCGACCGGGAATTGCTGGTAGTGCATTTGGCTGTCAACGACACAAACGATGTGTCTGAATGTTTACCCAGTTTGGAATTTGAACGATTGGGCATCTGGAGAGTTTGAAAACATGGACCATATGACGATGTCATCATAACTTCCATCTTGAAAGGAGAGAGAGAGAGAGAGAGAGAGAGAGAGAGAGAGAGAGAGAGAGAGAGAGAGAGAGAGAGAGAGAGAATTTCTGTACTCGGGAGCTGAGATGCCCTTAAAGGGTTTTTGATATTCCTTGTTATAAGTTGACGTACAGATTAAAACTTGGGAATTTTGGACATTGCTATTGTAGTTATTGAGCATTAATTTTGTTTGCTCACCCTCAGGTTGAACTGGTAATCTTTTGTGACACTTTTTGATGCCCTTCCTGACCCGGGTGGAGGGGGGAAAAGGAGGCCAGATTCTATATGTCAGCGAAACCTATCTCAGTATATGATGCGTTGTTAAGCAAGAGGCTTTGAGGAGGATCACCCGCCAGAATTTGCACAATGAATGCGGGGGTGTGGGGAATACTCAAGCAGTGGGAGTGATTCTCGAGGCCTCAGGTATACCTAACTTAATGCAGAGGATAGGTACCGCCCAAATGAGTTGTGGATTTTACTTTGTAGATACCTCCAGAGGCCTGCAGAAGTATTCCAAATAAAGGGCTAGAGCTTTGCTTGATTACGATACTTTTTATTAGCATGATACAGTTGGTTAACTGTTTAATGATGATGTGCATTGATTTATGTACTTTTCTTGTGATTTCTTTACATATTATGACTATACCTAATAACTATTATTATCACTATTCAGTAATGACTGTTGTGGATCCGGGTATACCGAAGGGATACGCAAGTATCTATGGAGAGTGGATGTTGAGACTATGTGCACATGAATTGATAATTTTCCTAGGAATTGTTTATGTAAAACATCTCTTCTATGTAATTTACAGTGTTTTGCTAGTAATTGTAAATTCTGGCGAGAAACATAATGACTGTGTAATATATTTGTGATTACCAGCACTATATCTTAGATCTTTTTCTGACTGAAAGCCTAATGAATGAGCCAGAGTGTATGCTTGACATATGAGGGTATTCAGCATCCTTGTACGATGACTGCATTCACTAATGGACTGTAGGATTTAGACAAGTTAGGTATTCTAAAATATGAAGGTTACTTTCTGTTGCATGAATTGTAATTGATATTTTGCAGTTACTGTCCTCTATGATATGTATCCTTAGTAAGATATCCAGTATTCATGTATGTTCATATATAAAGTAAATATGTCCTGATTACAGACATGTGTGGTATTGATTAATGAATCATTCTTTTTTTTAGTTATTTTAGCAAGTGTTCACTGATAACGAGTATTTTTTACTTATATTAATATGGGGGTTTATTCTTTTTTTAATTGATAATTGTTTCTATTAACTCTGAAATATTTTAGCGAGATGCAGGTATTGAATGTAAGATATAGGTAGTAGATTGGCCAGGGCACTAGCCACCCATTGAGATACTACCACTAGAGAGTTATTGGATCCTTTGACTGGCTAGACAGTAATGCATTGGATCCCTCTCTTAGGTTACGGCTTATTTTTTCTTTACCTACACATACACCGAATAGTCTGGCCTATTCATTATAGATTCTCGTCTTTCCTCACACACCCGACAACAATGAGATTACTAAACACTTCTTCACCCAAGGCTTGATTACTGTACTGCAATTGTTCAGTGTACTTTCCTCTTGGAAAGGGTAGAAGAGACTCTTTAGCAATCGTATGCAGCTCTTTTAGGAGAAGGACACTCCAAAATTAAACCATTGTTCTCCAGTCTTGGGTAGTGCCATAGCCTCTGTACCATGTTCTTCCGCTGTCTTGGGTTAGAGTTCTCTTGTTTGAGGGTACACTCGGGCACACTATTCTATCTTATTTTTTTTTCTTCTTCTTGTTTTTTTGAAATGGTGTGTTGGGCAGCCTTAATAGAAGGGTCATGGATGCTTGGTGGTTTATGAAGAGATTGTCTTTTCCTTATTTGATTCTTTTTCTTCTCAAAACCATCCTTACTGTCCTCCCTTCAGTTGAAGTGGCTATCCTGGCGGGTATTTAGCTTTGCATAGTGTATTGGCTCCTTCATGTTGACCAGTTTTTCTGACTTTTTACTATAGTCTATGGGTTTGATCAATCACTCTATAATTCTGTACATATTGTTTTTGTTATAATTCTTGTTAATCTAGTTTTTCAGTATGATGTCTCTTTTTTATTACTATTAATTCTTATGCTGTCTGGAGACATTGAGCGAAATCCGGGACCTGTACGTCCTAGATTTCGTCAATGTCGTGTTCATGAGATTCAGGTAATAAAAGTTTGTGGCAGGCATAGCAACTTTTATTTGTGTTCGATCTACCGGAATCCAGACATGGATGATTCTATCTTCGATTGTCTTTTTACCATCATGGCTAAGGTACAAAAAGATGATAGAAAGGCTTCTTTTTTCTTTGTTGGTGATTTTAATGCTCGCCATAGGGAGTGGTTAAGTTCTATCTCTCCTACCGATCGCCATGGCTTAAGAGCTTTAGTCTTTGCCTCGGAATCAGGCTGTGAGCAAATCATAAGTGAAGCTAATCACAGGTCTGATAATTACTTGGACCTCGTATACACTGACTCCCCTGGCGTTATAACTTGTAAGGTTAGTTCTCCAGTCGGGACATTTGAGCATGCCTTGATTTCAATAGTAGTGAAGACCGAGCAGCCTGTTGCTGATGTATTATACTCTTGTAAAATTTATATGAAATCTCAAGCAGACTGGAATGGGATTCTGCATGATCTTTTGTGCTTGAATTGGTCACAATTATATAGTAGTGAAGATCCCATTGTCCCTTTGAATGAAATCTAGTCAACATAATTGATAGGCGTATCCTTTCTCGTGTGCTAAGGTACCAAGTGAAGGACAAACCATGGTTCAATGATGATTGTAGACGTGCTTATTTGGAGAAGCAGGAGGCCTATCATCTTTGGAATGGTACCAGATCAGATTTGACCTGGAATAACTATACTCAGCTTAGACCTTTTGCTCAGAGAGTTTATGCCTCAACGGAAAAGGAATACAATTTAACCATAAAAGAAACCCTTTCTGGTACAACTCAGGAACATAAATAGTAGTCCACCCTTAAATCTGCACTCTTTGGTGTAGATGTAACAGTTCCTACTTTACTTAAACCAAATGGCTCAGTCACTCACTGTCCAAAGGAAAAGGCAACCTTTTTGTCTGATGTTTTTTACAGTAAACAGAGTAACTTCCTCAATCTTGTTTTCCTGAGGCTAAGCTAACTAGTTTAGCTTTTCGATCTTATGAAATTAAAGCTCTGTTGATGGACCTTGATGCTTATGGAGGTGTAGACCCTAATGGTATTTTTCCTTTGTTTTTTATAAAGACTGCAGATTTCTTAGCTGCAAAGTTATCTGTTATTTTGCACAAGATAGCAAGAAGAGGAGCTATTAGCACTTTTTGGAGAATTGGTAATGTTACTCCTCTATGTAAATGTGTTTGTGGTAGATGAAGTCCAACTGATTACAGCACAATTTCCATAACTCCCATATTATCTAAAGTTTTTGAACGTCTTTTGGCAAAACGTCTTAAGAGGTTTGCTGAAGGTAATCATCTATTCTCTAGTTTTCAATTGGGCTTTTGTAAAGGCCTTGGAGCATGTGATGCTCTTCTTACAATCTCCAATGGTGTACAGAAATCCTTTGATTGTGGTCAGAAGTTCGTAGGATTGGCCTTGATTTTAGTGCTGCCTTTGACCGTGTTAATCATGAGGCCCTTGTTTTCAAATTCAAATAGTTGGGAGTGGGTGGGTTGTTTTTTAGCATTATTACTGATTTTTTAAGTAAAAGATCTCAAAGAGTTCTTGATGGGCACCATAGTGAGTATAAGAATGGGATATCTTGTGTTCCACAGGGTAGTGTTCCTTTTCATACTATGTATACATGATATGTGGTTTGGTGAAGAAAACAACTTGTTGCATATGCAGATGATGCTACTCTCTTTGCATCAATTCCATCCCCTGAATATAGATCTGGGGTTGCTGAATCCCTTAATAGAGATTTAGCTAAATTTAGTGCAATGTGCAAACTATGGGGTATGAAGTTGAATCCTAACAAAACTCAAAGTATGATTGTAAATAGGTCAAGGAAAGTGGCTCTTCAACATTCAGATCTCAGTATTGATAATGTTTCTTAACTTTGAATGACTCTTTTAAAATTTTAGGTGTGATTCTCGACAGAAAATTTACTTTGGAGAAACACATTAGGTCTGTGTCTTCTTCAACTATACAAAAAATTGGCCTATTGAGAAAGTCTTTAAAGATTTTCGGTGATCAATCTATTCTGAAGAAGTGTTTTAATTCTTTCATTCTACCTTGTTTCAAGTATTGTTCTCCTGTCTTGTCTTTAGCTCCTGATTCTCATCTTAATTTGTTGGACAGAAACTTACAGTCTATTAAATTTCTTATTCCTGATCTAGATATTAATCTTTGGCACCGTCGTTCAATTAGTTCATTATGCATGTTACATAGGATTTTTCATAACTCCGACCATACTTTACATTCAGATCTTCCTGGGCAATTCCATCCTATTCGTAATACTAAGCAGCCAGTTAATTCTGATAGCCAGGACATCTCCATCATGAGGCTCAATACTACACAGTATTCTAGAAGTTTTATTCCAGCTGTGACCAAGTGGTGGAATGATCTTCCTAGTAGGGTAATTGAATCATTAGAGTTTCAAAAGATCAAAGTTGCAGCAAATGTTTTTATGTTGAACAGGCTGACATAAGTTTTTTTTATAGTGTATATATGACATATCTGTTTTGACGTTGTTACTGTTTTTAGAATGATTTATTGTTAATTTGTTCTCATCATTTATTTATTAACATATTTCCTTTCCTCGCTGGGCTATTTTTCCCTATTGGAGCCCTTGGGCTTATAGCATCTTGCTTTTCCAACTACGGTTAGTAATGATAGTAGTAATAATATTAATGAATACTATCGATATTCTATTGAAAATTTATATATATATATATATATATATATATATATATATATATATATATATATATATATATATATATATATATAATGTGAAAAACAAAATTTGTGAAGATATAGTACATAATATATGTAGCAAAAGTAAGATATAGTTGTGGAACTTGTGGGTAATATTGAACTACGATGTTCTGATATAATGTGATATAGTAGTGAAGATAAGATATATGATTGAACATGCGATATCGATTATATTATAAAGTAGGAAAATAATAGCAATCAAGTCAGTGGAGAATTTGGTTTCAATTGTTGTGAAGGCCGGGAAAGTATTCGTAATGGAAAAAGGAAATGATGATAGATAGAGGTGCACACAGGAATAGCAGACTTTGGGAGAGAGAGAGAGAGAGAGAGAGAGAGAGAGAGAGAGAGAGAGAGAGAGAGAGAGAGAGAGAGAGAGAGACTAATAGGATCTGAAGGAAAGAATTCCTAATAGAATTGAAAGATATGCAGGATTACGTGGATACTTACAAATTTTATATGCTTTCTTGTGTCCATTGCCACACTCATAAGCAGGACAACACGGCATTATATACTATCACGTCACTAATTATATCGTATTCCATGCAATGCTTGTGGAAAATTCTATACTGGTCAAAATGGTAAAGCCCTAGAAAAGAGAATTGAACAACATAAGAAAAGCGTCAGATATGCGCAAGATAATAATGCACTCTTTGCACACGTTAGAGATAAAAATCACACTATTAATTGGTCAGGTGCAAAGAAATTGGTTCATTCAAATAACTTAGTGGAAAGAAACATCATAGAGTGCCAGTTTCATAAAAGAAACCTTTGAAAACAACTTGAATATTGCACATAGAATGTATAAACTCGACGCCTTTATATATAAAGAGATTTGTAAGCTATATAAAAAAAAAAAGAATTTAACCACTTAATGTAGAACTGAATGTATTGTGAATAATTAACGTCAATGTGAAATTAATATTTAGACCTAAGCTACCATTCACTAAAGGGTGCAATTATTATATACCGTATGTATAAGTACATTGGTACTATGTAGGGTTATGCCAGATATAAGTATTGATATATACGTAATTCTATGTTTATGGTAATAATGTTATATGTGCATATATATATATATATATATATGTGTGTGTGTGTGTGTGTGTGTATATACATGTTAATCATGTGTAAAAAACATTTATATGTAAGTCTATGTATGTGTCTGTATATGTATACCAGTATGTGTACACGTATGTATATGTCTATGCATATATGATGCATGTGTGTGTATGAAGGCCTGTCTATGTATACATATGTATATGTCTTTTTATATATTTATATATAGATGTGTTTTATATATACATATAGTTTTGCTCATGTATTTATATAGATAAGGCTACCGTTATTCATATAAATAAACTCTATTGAAAGTCAAGAACAAGAATTTACCTGTCACCAGAAATGACCCTTTTTGGCGGGTGTCTAATGAGGTTGGATCTCCGACCAGTAAACTCCTGATCACAACCCAGGTAGCTGGTATGGGAGTGTCATTGTTCTGTAAGCCTCTATATGTATGTTCGTACGTTTACTTTCCCTATAAAATGTAAAGAAACCTCTCTCAATAAATCAGTCCTCTGAAGAAGTATCACGAATCTAGTCAGGACTTAATCGTATATTTTGTATTTTCATTTTCCCTGTGGTTCTGCATCTGAGCATTACGTTTTCCTGTGATTCTTACGCATATATATATATATATATATATATATATATATATATATATATATATATATATATATATATATATATATATATATATATATATAAATAGAGAGCGAGAGAGAGAGAGAGAGAGAGAGAGAGAGAGAGAGAGAGAGAGAGAGAGAGAGAGAGATTTTTGGGCATACTCAACTATTATCACCATTTCCTTCAGGCCAAAAGATCTGAAGTGGGGTCCCTTTCAAGAATTGGCCTACTGCAACCCAAAGAATACCCTACCAACCGCTGGTGGTCTCTCTAATACCGTGCTATATGTCCCTTTCATTCTCTCCACTGATGCTAGTAACATTGCTATTGGTGTAGTACTCAAGCAGGTTGTCAATGCGTCACCTTGCACATTGGTCTTTTTTGGTTGAAAACTGTCCAAGAAGGAATCTGGCAACTACCAATTGTCGTTGGTGCATTTGGCTATCTGTCACCTTCCCCACTGCTTAGAAGGTACCGCCTTCATTATTCTTACAGACAACATGCTTCCGGTGCACGTCTTCACTCGACAGTCTGATGTCTGATCCACCCTTCAAAGCTTCAAAGCCGACCTCTCACCACCGTGGCTGAATACAATTTTACTCTGAGAAAATGTATTCCGTGGCCAATGCTATCTGAAGAAACACATTGGCCGGCATCCACCTGGGATTTGATTACAATGCTTTAGCAGTAGTCACCGCAGACTCGTACTCATCAACACCTCTCCAACCTACCCCCTCCTATCTCGCTATCAACATCACCACATTCACAGATGCCTACCCCAACCTCCTCACATCGTACCCGTAAGTCTTCATTCCAGAACTTTGCCAAACACCCATGAATCTCTTCTAACACGTTTATCACCATATCATTATGACAGGTCCCGCAGTGTTCGTCAGATTCAGCGTCTGGCATCGGATCATTCGGCAGCTGCTAAACAAACATTTGTTGTGATGGAAGAATGGGCTTTTGCCAAAAGGCCTCAAGACCATGGCCCTTGCTCTTGCAAATCGTTCAAAAGAAGTATGGTTCCTTATGCCCTTTTGGGGAATAAAGGTATCTAAACAATCAGACAGAACCGGATCACTACCCCCTCCCAAACATTGCCGATGTGGCATCCTACTCACACAAAGCAATTTTTTCTCCATGCTCGACCTTCTAAAAGGAAATTATAAGTTGCTCATGAACGAAGCAGGCATCCCTAAGACTGCCTTCAACAACCACTTCGGTACATACACTTTCAATTGCTCCTATGTTGACCTTCATCATGTTGAGTCTGTAATATATCATTCCAGGTCCAAATAAACGTTGAGGTATATTTTAAGTGCAGTTTATTCCCAGACAAGGATCCATAGTGATACTGACAATTCAGTTACAGAAACTAGACTCGCTGTTATACAGAAAGCATCAGAAAACGTTAACAGTACAAACCATAATAAAACCTTAACAGCAGTTCCCCATAACAACAATAAACAACCATTACCATTGAGCGGACATACATAATTATACAACAAACGACTCAAGTATACAACAGAGTCCAATTATTAATGCCTCATGGATTTCCTCTTAGGGGACATCCCCTTCTATATATAATATGTGGATGACATACTTGTGTTCTTTTCCTCTAAAGAGGAACGCTTCTTTCACCTACGCATCATGCTCGTCTGGCTACAACAGAACGGCCTTATAATCCAGTACAACAATTGTACCATTGCTGCCAACGAAGTATTGCTCTAAGGACACTGAGAAGCTAAAAGCCTTTCAGAGCTTCCCCAAGCAATCAACTGTCAAAGCACTGCAAGAATTCCTAGGCATGTATAAATATTATCACCATTTCCTGCAGCCCAAAAGACTTGAAGTGAAGTCCCCTTCAAGAATTGGCCTTCAGCAAAGCAAAGAATGACTTATCAATCAAGAATTGGCCTTCTGCAAAGCAAAGAATGACCTATCAACGGCTGCTGCTCTCACTTTTCCCATGCCACATGCCACTCTCCTTTTTCTCTACTGATGCCAGCAGGGGGTCAACAGGTCGCCCCGCTCATTGGCCTTCTTCAGTAGAAAACTGTCCAATGCAGAATCTGGCTACTTTCTCTTCGACCATCAATTTCTTTCGGTGCAGCTAGCTGCCTGTCACTTTCGCCATTTCTTAGACAATACACCCTTCGTTATTCGCATGGAAAACATGCTTCTGGTGCATGCCTTCCCTCAAAAATCTGATGCCAGGTCCACCTGTCAACGCCGACATCCCTCTGCTGCGGCTGAATACAATTTTATTATGGAAAATGTATCCCGTGGACAGTGCCCTCTCAAAAACACATTGGCTGTCATTTACCGGGGATTTAATAACAACGCCTTAGCAGTAGTCCAACAAAAATATTTTGAGTCCCATACATCTTGGACATCCTGCACATCTCTCCTTTGGGAAGACGTCCTTATCGACGATTCTTATGCCATTTTCTTCTGTGATGTCAGTACTGGTACTCCTCGACCATGGATACCTGTTCCCATGTGCTGACAGATATTTAATTATATTCATAGCTTCCCACATCCCTGACAGCGATCTACTGCACAGCTACCTGAAGACGAAGTTCATTTGGCAAGGCATTGGGTCCGTGCCTGTATTTCAAGCCAAACTTAAAAACTATATCGACATTTGTATTCAGGATTTGGCACCTTTCCTCAGCCTCAGCTTATTTTGGCCACTTTGACATCGACATGGTAGGCCCCATACCCACATCACAAGGACATCGCTCTGTGTTTACCGTCAGTGACCTTTCTACTCGTTGGCTTAAGGCCATTCCCATGCCTCATGTACATCCGCCTTATTCTCGGGATTCATAGGGAGATTTGGTATCTCTGAGCATATTACTTCTGACAGAGGTACCTCCTTTACTTTTCAATTATGATTATCATTAGTGAATTTCCTGGGCATCATCCTACATCGAACAACCATACGTCCAACAGAATGGTTAAACGTTTTCATTGCACCCTTAAAGCAGCTTTGATGTCCCGATACAATGACTGCAACTCGTTTACTCAGCTTTCCTGGTTCGCCCTTAGACTATGGAGCCCTCTTAAGGACACCCTGGATATCTCGGTAATTGAAATTCTGTATGACTACCTGTTGGTTGTCCATGCCAAATTTTTTCCATCGACAAACGCCTCCGACAAACTCCAGCGCTTACGTCATGTTGTTGTAAAATGTAATCCATTCTGTCTGATTTATATGACCCCAGCTATGCAACACATACTGACAGACTTGCACAAGGCATCGCAGGTTTTCCTGTGCAACTACACCAGCAAACCACTACTAACCTCCCTTATACGTGCTCTTTCCCAGTGATCCGTAGAACAGTGAAGTAGTTCTTACTTAACCTTTTCTGGCAAAGACTGGTTATACATTGATCAACTTAAACATGCATATCTCCTCCAAGATGACCCACTTGTTTAGAACGACTGGTAAATAAACCTATGATCCGTTGAAATAAATTTAGTTGCATTCACCTTGCCTTTCAGTGATAAGCTATTGCATCTTTCGCACACCACCTTGCATCAAGGCTTTTTTAAAACAATGATACAAGATGGGTGTAATGGGGAATAGGATAAAACTTTTACATTCATTTTTTTATAAGATATCAAGAGCAAAAGTTGGGAATCTTAAACTGCAAAATGTATTGGCGCAGTAAATAATTTTTTTTTTTTTTTTTTTTTTTTTTTTGCATCAACACAGTTGCTATTTGAATGTATAGATGCAGAGAAAATTAACCAACCTCGACTCTCACTTGAAAAAGAAAAGGAAAAGTCCTGTCCTGTACAAAATAAAGAACATTTAATTAGGATTTCGAATTATTACTCAATATGATGAAGTGGCATATAATACCTGAAAATTAATTATATATTGAAAGTTTTATTGAGATTAAGATGGGATGCTGGTAATATATGATTATGTATATCCTTACTTGCCTATGGTTGCCAAGAGTAATCTGCTTAATAACTAGTATTAAAGGAATTTGATGTAATCTCTATTTAGGTCAGGATCTGTAATAAAGCCTTCAAAACATTATCTGTCTAAGGCTTATGTAATTTTATGGGAAAAGCAATAACATTTATGAAGGAATAGCCTATAGCTGTGATACCTCATGTGACTAAAAAAATAAAAAATCAGACCCAACCTTGAAATCTGAAAATGTAATTCGTGGAGGTTTGAAGCAGCCTTCCAAATTTTTTCCCCAAATCAGACTACTTGATGAAATGGGAAAAAATTATAAGATCTCAAGGTTATATCATTTAATTTTCCTACAAATACAAATTAAAAGAAAAAAAAAAATTCAATGAGAAAATGAAATGGTAAGCAGCTATTTCGCACATGCTAATGAATTTAAAAAGTAAAAAAAAAAAAAAAAAAAAAAAAAAAAAAAAAAAAAATGATGTATCAAATTCTCAATATTGAGCAGTGCGAACTAGTAGGTGTTAGGGAATTATAGTTTGCAAAACTACGTACTCCTGTTTTTACTGTTCAAGTAACCGCAATAGTCAACGTTATGGAACTTATGTATAAGAAATGAGGCTTTAAATAATCAGTAATTCATAGTGACTCAAGAAGTTTCTTGTGAGTAACTTCTTCATTCATGCGTGGGAATAAAGATGCCACTAGATTATATTTTGTGGTTATAAAGATCTCACAATATGACATAAGAAGAGTCAATAAAACTTATAAAAGATGCCAGTAGAGTAGAGTATCACTCTTATTATCTAATAAAACAAATATAAGATAACACGAAAAGACGAAGTCTATAATCTGAATAGAAGGTACGAAATCATTATGATTACCCTAGAATTTGGTAAGCAAAATTAATAAGATTTCATTCTATGAGTTACTTCTCCACTTATGTGCTCCCTACGATAGCAGCACAGTTTGATTTACTTTTGCATGTAAGATAATCGAATGAGAAAATAACAATTAATTGCAAAGTACATCGTAGATCTTGAAAGAGAATTCAAATGTGAATAATGTTTTGTTATCAAGAAAACACTGAACACCTTAACGAAGTATAAAGCAGTTTATGAATTTCTTTCTATTATTTCAATAAAAGAAAAATCCTTTTAGGAATGTTATGAGGCAGTATGGTGAGTCTAAATATGAACGACAATCAATAACCGAAATATATTCCAACCTTGGGCCTCTGGCCTAAACCTCATCATCCAACCGTCCATCCATCAAAAGGATTAGGTATTGAGTTTAATACCACTATATCTGTAAACTTTATAAAAATTTTACTGCAAACCATTAAAGGACTTGATATTTCAACGCTAACATTTCATCATCATATACAAAATTGCTCCCTTTTTGGATAAAGTAAATGAACCACTGAATATGCATAACTTTTCTCGTTTTATGTCCACGTTTCAGTGACCAGTGACCTGATGCATTCAACTTTTTATTTTCTTTTTTCTTTTTAATCGCTTTTTATATCAGCTCACGTTTGAAAAGTATTGCGAGTTCAGTAATAAGTATATCAAAAAGTTACTCGAAAAGATTGCAATGCAGTTTTTACTTTTATAGATATATATTTAATCGAGTTCTTTTTTAAGCATTGGAGCAGTAGCGGGAACTCCATTCTATGTATTCAACTCAAACTCAGTGGAAATATAGATCATTATATGCAAACCCCTCCACTGTCTTTTCTTGAGAAGGATAGTGCTGCCAATGCACCTTCGCTGTGGAATATTTGCCCTATTTACGTCTCAAGAATCCCATCGTCTCCTGGCTGCTAAACTCAATTTTAGTTTTTGGCTTCACTTTCATGGCAGCTTCTTTCATTTTATCATGTAATTATTATTATTATTATTATTATTATTATTATTATTATTACTATTATTATTATTATTATTATTATTATTATTATTATTATTATTATTATTATTATTAAGGAAGCTACAGCCCAAGTTAGGAAACTAGTCCTGTTAGGAAATGAAGAGAGGAAAAAATGAACGATTAGAATAAAATATTTCAAGAACAGTAACAATGTTTGAATAAAACTTTCATGTAAGCTATAAAAAGACTTTGTCATCTTATTCAACATAACATTAACTGCAAGTTTGAACTTTTGAAGCTCCACTGTTTCAGCTAACTGATTAGAAATATCATTCCACTACTTCGTCACAACTGGAATAAAACTTCTAGAATACTGGTTACTATTGAGCCTTAGGATTGACAAGGCATGACTGTTAAAATTAATTCCATACGTAGTACTATGAACAAGATAGCACTGTCCCAGAAGAGCCGAATGCAAAGGGTGGTAAAAATTATGAACAATCTTGTGCAACATGCATAACAAACTAATGGAATGATGGAGCCAAGGATTGATATCTAGGTCAAGTATATGAAATTTAATAGATCATAAGTTCCTATCCAAATAATTAGGATTAGATTCAGCAGCTGATGACCAGACAGGAGAATAATAATGGAAACAAGGTAGAATGAAAGATTTAAAACAGTTCTTCAGAATAGATTGAACACAAAAAGCCATTTTTTTGGCAATTGAAAAAGAGGTAGACTGAATATGCTTCTCAAAATTAATTTACTTGCAAGAATCCCACCTAAGATTTTAAAAGAGTCATACAGAGTTCAAAAAATAATCAATGCTGAGACCTACATATAGTCCGGGAGCTCACAGAGATTTGTATTACATCTCGAGTATAAAAGGTTTTATAGCTAAAGTCATCAGCTTGTGTGATGTGTATCCCTGAATAGTCATTCTTAAGTTATGCCGTTGGTCCGGTGAGTAGGGGGCGCAGCTCGAACTGGTGCCCCCCCCCCCCCAAATTAGGTTTAAATTGCATTTTGGAGTACATCAATCAAAACCTGTGATAAAAGTTTTGTTTTGGCACTGTGATTACAGAAGTGCCATTCTTAAATGGCACAATTGGCGCAAAACGCATTTAAGAAGGGCTCAAAGGGGCCGCTACAGTCATATTTAAATCTAGATTTGAGTATATCAATGAACATTTGTGGAAATATACCTTAGAGCTTCCTGGTGAAGGATCAATCAATCTTAACTGTCAAATTTGGTGTAAAACCCATTCAAGAACGACCTAAAGAGGGCGCTATTTTTTTTTTTTTTTTTTTTTTGTGCACATTTAAAACACGTCTTACGTACAATAATGAAACTTTGTAGAGATATCCTTTAGGCCTTCCTGGTAAAGGATCAGCAGTTCTTGAGTCGAAATTGGTGTAAAACTCATTTAAGAACGGAATAAAGAGAGTTCAATATTAGCCCATGACGGATTAAGGTATATTTTCTAGCTCCATGACCTCTCTCTGTACCATAAATAAAAACGTGGGAATCTTTGTTTTATATGATATAGAGCAGTGATTCTCAACCAGTGTGCCACGGCACACTGGTGTGCCACGAGATTATTTGAAGTGTGCCACGAAATATAGTCATGGCACACCAGAAAATACGAAAAATGGGTATAGATTTTGGTTTCACATGAATGAAAAGTAACGCTTATTGATACTGACAATTATTTAAAATATAGCCTACTTTGCAGTTTACATAAGTAACTTTCAGCCATTTGAGTTCGTCATAATATTTATAATAATTCTACAATTAATAAAAGTTTAATATTATAAGTGGAGATGGCATTCGGTATTGTGATGGGCGTCGTTCTGTCTGGGATGTATGACGTGGTATTGCCTAATGCTTTTAAACCGTTTTTAGTATAGTTCCTTTTGTTTCAACCAAAATAGTTGCATTTTAATGTAGCACTGTGTCTACTTGTAATGAGTATATTGCTATGTTGTTATTGAATTTTGATCTTCAGGCTGCCCGTTGTTGCTATCATCTGCAATCGATGTTAGGAGTTTAATCACTTCCAAGTTTGATAATTGATATATGTATCATATACGTAATCATCGTAATGTAACCAGATTTGTGAGCTAAAAGAAGGACACTTCCCTCTTGTATATACCGTACATGTGTGTGTGTATGCATAAAGCACATACATAAATACATACATACATACACAATATGTACATATATATATATATATATATATATATATATATATATATATATATATATATATATATGGAATTATAAACACACACACACATGCACACATATCTTTTGATATAATTATGAATACAATTTACATATCTTTGCCAATAGTTATTTAAATTTTACTTAAAATCATGTGCATGCCTTTTGTTCAGTCTTTGGTAGGTATATTTCTGTAAAAGAAATGCACATCATTTGAGACTCCTGTACTATTAAAAGCTTCACATATAAACAACGTTGGATGAATGTACATGTGAGGATGGATGGTCTATCAACCATTACATAACATCTCTCTCTCTCTCTCTCTCTCTCTCTCTCTCTCTCTCTCTCTCTCTCTCTCTCTCTCTCTCTCTCTCAGACATGCACACATACAATTCAGTAAATATTGGGGCACACTTATAAGAAAGCAGAACATATTAGTAACATTAAAAAAGTAGGGCATATGTACAATCAGTTAACTGATTTGTTCCGCTCAAAAGCAGAGCTCTGGTCACCTTGCCTACGCGTATCATACGTGTCTGAGTCTCGCTCTCATTGCATACTCTCGGTGCAGTGTTGCCATTTTAGCGGTTTTCCCGCTAGATCTGGATCTTTTTGCTTCAATCTAGCGGGAAGAAAATGAGTTTAGCGGCTAGCGGGAAATTTTAGCTTTGTATGAAAATTTTTAGCGGTTTTCTGGATTTTTTTTCCTAAATCATGTTTTCATTACTTATGTTATTCCAATCCAATTCACAAAAATCAAATTGCAGTAGAATTTTCGATACTTGATGCTTGTATAACCACGTGCCAATTGCACAAAGTTACCTACTGAGTGATACCATACAGGTATCACTCATGATTCCTACTGAAGTTTGGTTTATCCCTGGCAACCAACGTTGGTCAATATGTAGTGTAATCGCCTAATCGGACCCGCAAACCAGTCTCTGTTGGTGAAGGTTAACTCTCACAGCTACTATAGGCTACAAGTATATTGAATCTAAATTCAAAATGCCTAAGACTCAATATACACAGAAATTTCGAAGGGAGTGGCTTCAAGATGAAGATTTAAAACATTGGTTAACTGAAAAAAAGAAGGGAAGTGGTGAAAGTGTGCCTAATTGTAAATTTTGTCAGTGCGTTCTTGTGTCTAAGTTATGTGACTTGAAAGCTCACGGGAAAACAAAAAAACACAAGGCAAATGCTGCTTCGTCCAGTGCAAGACAGTGTACAATACCATTTCAGCCATTAAGAAAATCAAGTGAAGTTCAGATTGCAGAAGGACGTATGGCATTGTTTATAGCAGAACATACGTCTGTGTCAACTTGTGATCACTTGAACAGTTTGTGCAAGGCATGCTTCACTGATAGCAAAATAGCATCAATGACATCGATTAAGAGATCAAAGTGTAGTGCTATCTTAAAGAATGTTTTGTATCCTCATTTTATGAGTGACCTAAAGAATTCAGTTGGTGATAATGCTTTCAGTTTACTGATAGATGAATCAACAGATATTAGCATTAATAAATATCTTGGTATAGCAATAATTTACCATGATGAAATAAGAGGCCAGATAGTGTCTACTTTTCTAAGCTTAACAAAATTGGAAGAATGCAATGCAAGTGGGATTGTGACTGCCTTAAAAGAGACTTTGCATGATTTTGGACTGAATATCAAGAACCTGAAAGGCCTTGGAACAGACAATGCGAGTGTTATGGTAGGTGTGAATAATGGCGTCTATGAACAGATGAAGGTGGAGGTCCCTAATCTCGTTTTGGTACGTTGTGTATGCCACTCTCTACAACTGGCCGTCTCTGCTGCTGCAACAGAGACTCTTCCAAGAAATTTGGACTATATTATTAGTGAAACCTACAACTGGTTTTCCCGATCATCATTGCGTCAGGCAGCCTACCAGAAGATTTATAATCTAATCAATGAAAATCATGATCCATTGAAAATTGTACAATCATGCCAAACCAGATGGCTTTCAATTGCAACTGCTGTAGAGAGAATCCATGATCAGTGGTTAGAACTTAAAACCCACTTTGACATTGTACGTAATAAAGAAAAATGTTTTATGGCTCAGATGCTTTATGAAATGTATAATGATGGTCAGAATCTGGCTTTTGTTAAGTTTCTATTACCAGTATTGAAAGATATCCAAAGAGTTAACAAGGCATTTGAGTCAAACGAATCTGATCCAACAAAACTTCTTGATGACCTTTTGATGGTTTTAAAATCCTTAGTGAATAAAGTTGTATTGCCAACTGCAAAAGTTGACCCTTTGGAAGGTAACATTAGCGAGTTTCTAGACCCCAAGCCATACCTTGGTTATCAGTTTGAGAAAGAAATAGAAACTCTGAAACAAAAAGGATTTTCTGAAGTTCTAGAAAAAAATACGAGAGAGCGATGCATCAAGTTCATTACCGTACTGATTAAAGAGATACGTCAGCGGTTACCAGATAATGTAAAAATTCTTCAGTACATGTCGTTGCTATCAGTTAAAAATGCTCTTAGTGTTGTTAAAGGTTCTCTGATTCCATTAATGGAGCTATTAAAAGTTTCCCCTACTGAAATTACGGTCATTGATAACCAGTGGAAGGACCTAACTCTAATCAAATGGGAAGAAGTTGGTCAAACTGTTACGTTTTGGAATGAAGTTTTCAAGTATAGAGATTCGTCTAATAGAAACCCATTTAAGGAATTAGCGAGATTTGCAATATCTGTCTTAGTACTACCCCATTCAAATGCAGAGGTTGAAAGAATTTTTAGCCAGATGAATCTTGTGAAAAATAAGATAAGAAATAGAATGCAGACGAATATGATGAATGCTATTCTGGGGATCCGTTCGGGGCTAAAAAGACATGCAAAAACCTGCTTTAATTATGAAATACCTCCTGATGTTTTGAACATGATTGGAACCAAACAGACATACATCACTTCCGCTGAGGGAACATCGCAAGCAGTTGCAGCAGTTCACGAGGAGGATGAGGGACAGGAGGAGCCAGAATCATTCGAAGACCACGAAGATATGCTGTTTTTTCTTATTTAATAATAAAGGTAAACATTGAATTTATCTGTCTTTACATTAAGTATCGAATTCCATATAAAATTTGTTCTCATCTTTTTTTTAACATCAAAGGGCAATATTCATGTGCATTATATGTGTATGTGTGCTTTTATAGATAGATATAGATGTTGATACAGATTTATAGACTGTATATAAGTTTACACACACACACACACACACACACACACACACAGAAGGTGCATACAGCTTAGTGTTGATTTTTTTTTTAAGCTCGGTAGAACATCTTGTAAATCTAGCGGGACCAAGCCCAAATCTAGCGGTTTTTAGGGTTCTGTCTAGCGGGAATTGAAATTTATTGATGGCAACACTGTCTCGGTGTCTTGTTGTCAGTGTCGGTTGAGACAGTACTTGAGTGGTCATGGTAGTGCACTTCACCAATCACATTACTAGCATTTTTGTTTCATTCAGTCTGTTGGGGTTTTATGATAATTCCCATTGACCAGTGTATTTGCAGGACAAAAGTACCCTGTTTATTGATTTTAGTGCATTCCTTCACAATGGATAAATTTCTTATAAGAAAGGAGGCTAGTGGCAGCCGTGAGTCTGATAGTGAACAATCATTGAACCCAACAAACTCCAATGTAAAAAAGGCAAAAATTCGCCATTATTTAAATAGACAGTATAATGAGAGCTACTTGAAGTTCGGATTTTTTTTGGTCTGGAGATGCTGCTCAACCAAATCCATTATGTGTAGTTTGCGGCGATAAAATGTCAAATGAATCCATGGTACCAAGTAAGTTAAAGAGACATCTCACTTCTAAACATTCATCTCTGCAGGATAAAGATCTTGTATATTTTCAAAGGCTTTTAGATCAGCAATCGAAGCAGCGCAATGTATTTGAGAAAACAATGACCGCATCAGAAAGGGCTCAGCTTGCTTCAATTGAAGTCGCAGAAATAATAGCATTAAAATCTAAATCTCACACACTTGCTGAGTCAGTTATACTGCCCGCTTGCAAAAAGATTGTTCAATCCATGTTTGGTGAGAAAGCTGAAAAAGAAATTGGCAAAATCCCCTTATCAAATGATACAATACACAGAAGAATTTTAGATTTATCTGAAAATATTGAAAAAAAGGTTCAGAAAAAAATTCAGGATTCTACTTTTGCATTAACTGTTGATGAGTCCACGGATATAAGCAACACTAGTCACTTGCTTGCATTTGTACGTTTTATTGATGGCAGTGAAATAATCAATCAGTTTTTGTGTTGCAAAGGAATGTCAACTACTACTAGAGGTCAAGATATTTTTGATGTGATAACTGACTACCTTAGAGAAATGAATTTAACATGGAAATCTTGCGTAGGTATTTGTACTGATGGAGCCCCATGTATGACAGGCTGTATTAAAGGATTTGTATCTCTTGCAGAAAAAGAAAACCCAGATCTTATTCGTACTCATTGCTTTTTACACAGAGAAGTTCTTATTTCAAAAATATCACAAGAAGATTTAAAACTGGTGTTACACCAGCTAGTTGAAATAGTAAATTATATTAAAAGTAGGCCTTTGAAGTCAAGATTATTTGAACAACTATGCAAAGGAATGGACTCCTAGCATGTTAGATTACTAATGCATACCGAAGTTCGATGGCTATCGAAAGGTAAGGTATTAACTCGTGTTCATGAATTACACAAGGAATTAATCGTATTTTTCGACCAAGAAAAGCAGGGAAAATTCTGTGAGCATCGTTGTGAACTTTGGATGTCTAAACTGGAATACCTAACAGAAATATTCAGTCAATTAAACAACACAAACAGTAGCATGCAAAGGAGAAATGAAAATATTCTGACCTCAACAGATAAGTTAGTTGCTCTAAAAAAGAAAATTATTATTTGGAAAAATAGAGCAAGCTCAGGTAATTTTGATATGTTTCCTTCAATGCGTACCACTTGCATTAAAGAAATGATCCCTATTGTTGTTTCTCATCTGACAGGGCTTGATGAAAACATCGACCACTATTTTCCATCACTGAGCACAGAGAAGTATGATTGGATTCGAAATCCTTTCATGAATATTCCCTCTAATATTGGATTACAGTTGTGTGAAGAAGAGGAACTGGCCACCATTTCTAGTGACAGAGATCTAAAAATAAAACATTCTACTGTACCTATTGACTCATTTTGGATATCTGTTCAAGAGGAATATCCCACATTATCTAAAAAAGCTTTATCACTTTTGTTGCAATTTTCTACATCTTATTTATGTGAACTTGGCTTCCCAACCCTAAATAACATCAAAACTAAGAAGCGAGAGAGACTACGCTCAACTGAAGAAGAAATGAGGGTCTGCTTATCACACATTCGACCAAATATTGAGGAAGTCGCCAAAAAACACCAGGCACAAGTTTTAAACTAATCATCTTCACAATTTACTCTAAGAAAAACACTGAAATAAAGTAAGTTCATATTTAAAAGTGTTTTATTTCTTAAGTCTGTAGTTCCATCTCATATTTACAAGTATATATTCTCTTAATTTTTTCTCTTAAATTTTCCAAGTGTGCCGTGATATTATTATAAGATCCTAAGTGTGCCATTGGTAAAAAAGGTTGAGAAACACTGATATAGAGGAACAAAGGAACTGCAAATCTATATATGTAAGTATAAATTTATACAATAAACGGTGCAATGGGGAAGAGGGAATACAATAAAAGGTGCACTGGTGGAGAGTGAATACAAGAAAAGGTGCACTTATGAAGAGCGAATACAAGAAAATGTGCACCGGTGAAGAGCGAATACAAGAGAGGGTGCACTGGGGAAGAGTGAATGCAATAAAAGGTGCACTGGTGAAGAGAAAATACAATAACAGGTGCACTGGTCAAGAGTGAATACAAGAAAAGGTGCACTGGTGAAGAGCGAATACAAGAAAAGTTGCATGGTGGAGAGTGAATACAAGAAAAGGTGCACTGGTGAAGCGTGAATACAATAAAATATGCACTGGTGAAGAGTGAAATACAATACGTGCCATTACTGTTTACAATTAGATATTTATTTATGGTATTTACCTAGGTATCATAATTTAATATCTAACTTATTTAACTTATGAATTATTACTATTTTTTTTTTAAATCTAATGTCGCACACATTTTGCAAGGTAATAGTAGTAGTAGATATGGTAAAACATTGCTATCTAATAATATGCTGCTACAGGAGATGACTTGACACTAACATGCCGATTTGCAAGTGATTACGCTCTTTGAAACCAAAACTGCCTTTTGATAGACGTACTCATATTAATTAGTGTACACATACATGTATCACATTTGCTATAAATCTATTGCTAAACTTTATAAGACGAAACATTAAAACTGCTGATGAATCTCTCTCTCTCTCTCTCTCTCTCTCTCTCTCTCTCTCTCTCTCTCTCTCTCTCTCTCTCTCTCTCTCTCTCTCTCTCTCTATATATATATATATATATATATATACATATATATATATATACATATATATATACATATATATATATATATGTATATATATATATATATATATATATATATACACACACATATATATATATATATATATATATATATATATATATATATATATTATATATATATATAAATATATATATATATATATATATATATATATATATATATGTATATGTATATATATATATATATATATATATATATATATATATATATATATATATATGTTAGCAAAAGATATGTGAATATGCTCATAATCATAAGTTTAACTAGTATTTAATGGTATAACTAATTATCATCTCAGCCTGCCTTTCTGAAACAAGATTTTAGTTATCCTCATCACAACACCCATCTTCATCTGAAGATGCAATGTCCAAGTCGTCCCCATCATGTCCAATGCTTATAAATCCTCTGCTTCTGGGATAAGGCATTCATGGAGTTGCTCCCCTTCGAATGAAACCGGTTTGTAATGGCCATCAAACTACTACTAGCTATTTTCTTCCGAGGGATGCTGTTCTATATGAGTTGATCTGCTCGTAGTCCTCTTGCATCTATGCCCTGCAAATCAGCTAGTAGGTGTTTTCTTTTTCCATTTGGTCCATATCTTCATAAACTTCTCATACCTTCATTCATTCAGCCTAGTGTTTGTTCTTTCGTCAGCTTCATACATTGTGGCTGTGAACCTCTGAAGAGCTTCTTTCATCGTGCAAGAAACTGTAGAGCTCATTTCCATTGCCCTGAAAGTCTTATGATAGTCAGGTTGCTTTGCTAGAGCAAGGAGAGGCCTGACCTTTCCTTTTCTGACATACACTGATATATACTCTGATCCCGTGAAGGAATGGAAAGCGAGCAATGCTGCACAAAGATCTGGTATTAGTTTCTTCATATTGCAGTCAGGCTGACTTAATGACGATTGCTCTTTGAAACTTTTCTAATATCCATCTACAATGTTGACTGAAAGCTATTGCAGTGGTACAGTAATATCACTACAATATCTATGTAGAAGCCGTGACCACTGTGTCGATTCTCACAATCAGCTGATATGGGATAATCCAACTACTATGTCTTACTGTATCATATCCTCTGTCACCTGGAACTTATAAGTTGGTGAGACATGTTAATGTACTTTGCAGTGCATCCACGAGCTCCTGAATCAGTTGCCTTGGTGAATTCAGAATACCCTGTGTTCTGGCAGTGCTAGAGTGTGGATGTGTTGTGTGGAGCTCTATTATACACGCCCTGAGTCAAGTTTTAGCTTTGTGTTTCTCGCTTAGAATATCATTGAAAAGATATGAAAATATTAATTAGTCTTATGGAGAAACCTGAGTGATAAGAAACAGTAAACTATGTCTGTTCTTAACTATGTCTGCGGCATATGTAATAACACGGTGGGAGAACGGAAAAAATGGATAGTATGTGAATGTAATAGGCTCTACCATAAGAAATGTGTGCATATAGTGACAGCCAACACTGAGAATGAACGGAATAACCTAGACTGGTTATGCTCACACTACATACGTAAAGCCAGACAAAAGAATTTAGTAATATCAAAATTAAAGGAAGATGTGAACGTGAGAGATCTGGCCCTGAATGAACAAGATGCAAAAATAAATGACTTGGAAAACAAACTTGCTGACGTTAGCACACACGCAGCAAATTCCACCTAGACCACCGACCTCACTGAGAAAGTTGACATTCTTACCATGAATATGGAATCAATTAAAGCAACACTTTAAACATTGATAGACCCAAAACCGGAGAAACCAACATTTTCTGACAAAGTTAAAGAAAAAAATCCGTTGATAATTAAATCAAATAATACAACAACTAAAATTACCGGAAGAAAACGTGGCGTTGAACAAGCACTTAAAGACATTCCTATACTTAACTCGAGGTCAGCTACGAATGGAAATGTTGTTGTAAACTTGGCAAACAATATAATCAGAGAAGAGGCGGCAAACAAAATTCAGACATTGGTGGCTGACACTGAAACGATAAAAATCGGAAACCTAAAACCAAAATTAATGATATGAAATGTATACAATGATAAACATGCTGTAGTAAATGCTTTGATTCAAAGAAATCACTGCCTAGACCAAATCCAAAATATAGAAGAGAAGATAAGTGTAGTTCTGGAGAAAAATGTCTCCGGGGCGGAGGGGACCACCCAGTATGTGCTGAAATATGATCCTGAAGTTCGGAGGGCTATTCATGATAATAGGGACAAAATTTCGCTACGATGGGGTATCTATAAAATACGTGATAGGTACCATGTGATCACCTACTACCACTGTCAGGGGCATAGACATTTTGAAAAAGATTGCAAGTATAAGAATGAAGATAAAGTCTGCAGGAAATTTTCATGGAGACATTCCACCAGGGAATGTAATTCGCAAGTGTCAAAGTTTATAAACTGCACAAAGTTAAACAAACCAAGTTACCACAGTAAATTCTAGAGACTTCAAAGCTTATGACTTGGAATTGAAAAGACTAGCGGAAAATACTGATCATGGTTACTAGGGATGTCATAAACTGTGGCTATGTAAACATACAATCCGTAGGTAATAAGACTGTTCAAATTCGAGAATTGATAAACGAGAAATATTTGGATACACTAGCATTATCTGAAACATGGTTAAATAACTTAGCCAAGGCAAAAATCACTGATATGTCGGCCCCTACACATATCCTACCTTCTTTCACATACCGAGAGAAGGTAGGTCTGGTGGGGATGTCGCACTCTTTATTCATAAAAGTTACTCAAATCTTAAAACGTTTAAAAAAAAAATAGTGTAACAAGCTTTGAATATATAGAAATAAAATGTACGCCAACAAAAAACAAATGAATATCCTTTATAACAAACTACAAACCTCCTATAACAAAAACTAGTATCTTTTTTTTAAGAATTCGGTGATCTCATAGAGATGATTATCATGGAGAAAAGCGAATTGGTTATCTGTGGAGACTTCAATTTTTGGATGGACGACGCATTAAATCCTGACGCTTTGGCATTTAGTGTGTTACTAGAATCACATCGACAAGTGAATAATGACAACTGTACAACTACTTTAACTGGGCATACGTTAGACTTAGTTTTAAGTAATGACATGAATAATATTGTATCTGATATAAAAATCGAAGAGAAATGTACTATCTCCCCAGTACACAAAATTATTACGTGTGGTCTAACTCTACAGAAACATGCATTAGTAAAGAAAATAAACTTTAGACATAAAAAAAAAAAAAATTTCTCCCACCGTATTTATTGAAGAAGTTACAAAAAAAATAATTGATGCTATCAACATTCTCTGTGATGATGATGACCAACGTCGGTTAGGAACTAAGTGATTAAATGTGAATATGATACCATGTGCCCACCGATGGAAAAAGACTATAACAGTAAAAGACCAATCTTCTTGGTTTGATGGAGAGACTTTGGTAAAAAAGAGGGAAAAAAGACGTAGAGAAAGAAAGTGGAATAGGCTAAAAACTGAAAGTACTTGGGTAGAACAGAAAACTGCTGTGTGTCAGTATAACTACCTACTAAGAAGGAAAAAAAGCGAATACTATAAGAGAAAGATTCTCAAAGCAGCAACAGACATGAATAAGTTATATCATCTCCTGAATGGTATAATGAGAAATGTAAAAGAAAAGAAGCTGCCTGATGGATACAGTGACCAGGAACTAGCAAAAGATTTTCTAGTATCCTTTAAAAACAAAATTGAGAATATAACCATGTAATTTGTAAATACTCAACATCAGATCAATGATACACCAGGCACACAGACAAAATTAATACGATTTAACAACAACACAAGATGATATCACCAGAATTATCAAGAGAGCAAAGAAAAGCGCGATCGATCCTATGCCAATATCTGAAGTAATTGGAGAGGGAGAATGACTTTTCTAGTCTAGCCGAAATAATAATAAGAATAGAAAATGCAAGCGTTGGTGAATGTAAGTTTCCTAAATCTGAGCAAATGGATACAGTCACACCAGTTCTGAAAAATGCACTGGACTACCAGGAATTAAGCTCATACAAACCTATTTCAAATCTATTCTTTTTCTCAAAAGTGCTTGAATATGTAATTCTTGAACAACTAGTCAGTCGCTTAGAAGTAATAGAAGCTTTGCCTGACAGCAAATCTGCTTACAGAAAATTATGCTCCACGGAGACAGCCATCTGCTCTGTTGTAAATGATATGCTAGAAATGATGGATGAAAATAAATGTAGTATCTTAATACTGCTCGATTTCAGTGCTGCTTTTGATAAAGCTGTGCAAGAACTGCTACTAAATGATCTATGTTCCATCGGCGTTGAAGATCAAGCCTTCGAATACCTAACAGACTACTTAGTTAGTAGAAATTACTGTGTACAAATTGGAAACTCTTATTCATAATATGAACCCTTAAACAGAGGGCTACCCCGGGAGAGTGTACTTGGCCCAATCTTATTCTGTATCAATACTATTGGTCTATCGAAAATGCTATAAAGGCATGGCGTGAAGTTCAAACTATTTGCAGATGACACACAATTTTACTTCTCTATAAATGACATACATGACACTACTGAAACTCTAAACCGAATCCTCGATAGTGTTAGAAAATGGATAACATTTAAACAACTTAAATTAAATGAGAACAAAACTGAATTCATGGCGGTGGGTAAGAGAAACCACATGAGAATCTTGGGTGATATTCAAATGAACAATAATAATGACTCGGTGCCGATATCTAGTAAAGTTCGAGATCTAGGTGTATTTCTTGACTGTAACCTGTCTCTAAATGCCCAAATGATTAATGCAATAAAAACTGCAGGTTATTATCTAAGAAATATTGCGTTTATAAAAAAGTACCTGGACAAAAATTTTGTAAAGAAACTTGAAATAAACTGTGTTATTACCAGGATTGACTACTGCAACTCTATCTATTACAATTTACCAAAAGTGCAACTTAAGAAATTATAAAACAATAAACAGAGGAGCAAGACTGATAAAAGGTGTCCCACCTAGAGAAAGGATCACCCTTATATAATTCGATTTACACTGGCTGCCGATTAAAGCGAGAATTGAATTTAAGATATGTACAATAACCCACCAATTTATCATAACCGGTCGTCCAAAATACTTAAGAGAATTGCTATATATTGTGCAGCCAACAAATCGTGTCGTCACGAGAATAGTTACAGATGGCTTCAAATTGTTGGAGCCTAGATATATGTCTACTTTAGGCTCTAGGGCCTTTAAATATGTGGCCTCGAGACTACACAAGAAGCTCCCACGAAACAATCGAATGATTGAAGACATTAAGGCTTTCAAGAGGAAACTGAAGACTTTCTTATTTAAAATATCCTACAACAGTGATGATTTAATGGTAAATAAACAATACATGATATGTAACAATAAATACTCTGAATGAACAAGGTAAAACGACAGCAGAGGTCCTGTAGAGAGTAGGTTTCTCCTGCTGTATGGAACCGGAAAAGCAGCCATCAAAGTAAAGTAAGTAACATTTTTCAAAAAGATCTGCGTTGATCACCACCTCAATCCTGTGTTCTGTATTTGTATTTCCTTTTACTGTAGATATCAGGGCATGAAGCTCTTCTCTGTAATCACGTGTCTCTAGTTAGCCTTGAAATACAGGCTTTCAAAGGCAAGGCAAAGTAAAGGTTGGAGTTCCTGTGAGGAACCCAATCAAAGAACCTTGTGCAAGGACCACAGTCTTTATTAGCATGTCTGGTCGTCCTGATTCTGTTATGAGTTTTCCTTAAGTTTTGAAATAACCCAATAAACTCACAAAAGACCTCAATATGATTGTAGGTTATCAAAATTTAAACTTAATTACAAAATATTAAAAAATTTGTGATCTATTACTCAGCCAAAGGCAATAATATAAATATCAGTTTATACCCTTCTTAACTGGCTAGCTTCCAAACAAAGCAAAGTTGCTACTATACTGGTATTATGCAACTCAGATTCTTATAATCACGAGCCCCTGAAAAGAAAAGTTACAATTAGTACAATCATTCTAAAATTTTATCATTTATATATTCAGTGAAACAACAAATGTGATAAGATAAACGGAAGAGCTAACAATAGAGTATTGTAGCACGTGGATTAATGACATGAGTGAATATATAGGCTTAAAGAAAGGGAATATAAGCCTTTTCGATGTGCTAATAATAACACCAACTTCGAAACTTAAGAATTGCTGATCCTTATTTAGGAAGGTTTAAAAAATACTTCTACAAAGTTGCATTAATGTACGTAAGACGTGTTTTAAATGTGCAAAAAATAGTGCCTTCTTTAGGTCGTTCTTAAATGGGTTTTGCACCAAATCTGACACTTAAGAATGATTGATCCTTCATCAGGAAGCTCTAAGGTATATTGCCACAAACTTTCATTGATGTACTCAAAACGTGATTTAAATGTGACTGTAGCGCCCCCTTTGAGCCCTTCTTAAATGCATTTTGCACCAATTGTGCCCCTTAAGAATGGCACTTCTGTAATCACAGTGCCAAAACAAAACTTTTATCACAGGTTTGATTGATGTTCTCCAAAATGCAATTTAAACCTGATTTAGGGGGCAATTCAAGCTGCGCCCCCCTACTCAACGCACCAAAAACATAACTTAAGAATGATCATTCGGGGATATCCATCACACTAGCTGATGACTTTAGCTATCAAACCTTTTGTACTCGAGATGTAATACAAATCTCTGTGAGCTCCCGCACTACTACTATCATATTTTAAAATTTTTTAGGGTTCAACTTCGTGCGTCATAATTTGCACCATACAATAATTTTAGCTAGATCTATAGTTAAAGGAATTCAGCAACCTCAGATCTACAGTCAGGAGATGGAATTGATGCAAAACCACATTTCATATGTATATAATATCAAAAGTAATAGGCCAAGAACAATACCCTCAGGATAACTAGATATCACAGTCCTATCTGGATTTTTCATCAATTAATAAATTCCAAATATTTATCCATAAGGCCCTGATTGCTCTTTCACAATTGCATTCTTCCTATTTGCTTCAGTTCCAACATGACTACCGTCACAAGAAGACATATCCCAGAGAGGGGTTCAATCTTTTGCGGAATTTAGTGTTAATTCATATATTTCGGGGATTGATTACGTTTCAGTATTTGACTTTTGAAAGTAAAAAGTATCCATGAATTAGTAAATATGTGTACAAGGATCATCCATGCACCGCTTGTCAGAATTGAGGAGTAATAAGGTAATGCTTATTAGCCAATGAAACCCGCCACAAAGAAGCTAAACCAATTTGAGGAACGTGTATTACGCTTGAAATTAAATAAATTATTAAATATATGTCAATTGTAAATGAATTAATCCCGTATTCGGATTTATCCAATAACCTTGTTATTTTTACATATTTTTTTTTCAACCTTGGAAACGGATATGTAAATAACCTGGCTATGGTAAAGTGGCACGTAACAAATTTTATCTATTCATATTTCTACATAAATATCGTATCGCATCGCGTTGGTAATCAATCTTCAACACCTAGATCGTAACACGTTTCAGCTTACTGCATATTTTCTGTGTGGTTGCTTCCTTTATTTTATTCGGTGGCAGGGCATTTCCTGTCTAAGTCAAATTTATTAGCTTTCAGAATACCTTGTTAGGGTTTTAAACGGTCGAAACTTTTATAATTTTTCTTGCCTACAATTGAAAGGAAATTGTCAGAAAATTTAACTACGAATATTAATCAGCGATTTTAGAAAACGAAGCGGAAATCAGTGACATCTAAAAGTAAAAATCCAAAGGTGTATACGGTCAGCTATACGTGGTAGGTTCTTCAAAATAGAGAAATGGTCGGCAGTTGGATATTTTTTCTCATGCAATATAAGACTGTGATTATCCACTCCTGTAGAAATCTCCTTTCACTTATTCATACCATGTGTGATGGGTAAGCCAAGTATCTGTTCACCACATATAGTTAACACTTATGGACGTAGGGATGATCTGTAGAAAAACTTTTCCGTAGCTGTAGAAGTGCTCAAGAAAAAATACTTATAGCACAGGAAGTATAACTACGAACAAGAGTCCTTACTCTCAGGTGTGGAAATGAAGTTTCAGCAGGAACAGCATCATGGTATATAACGATACGGTATATCATTATCATATCTTGCAGAGAAAAGAGAAACGTCACTTGGTGTTCCACATTCCCCTCTGAACAAGCTTCAAAATGTGGTGCAAAGTATAAAGAACAAAAAATATATATTTGAACAGACCCCAATGTGGGAGATATTGATCGAGCAGAGCATTACATATCTTCCTACTGTTAGATACAAAAGTCTCTAAAGTGAGTGTGATAAAATCTTTTCTTTTTTCCAATTAAAAGTGGCCATACTAAATAGATTCATTCTTAATTGCACCTATCTGAACATTAAGGGTAAAGAGGTTGTAACTCCCTTCATTTCCACAAAGACCTCATAAGAGAAATCGATGGAGACAAGGAATAATCTTCCCATTTGGAAGGAGAAACACTTCCGACTACGAGCAATGATTCATCGGAAAACACGTCATTGTCAGACAAGGAAAAATACCTCTGATGAATTAATGACGTGCAGTGGCAGACGTGGACAAGGTGACTGAAAGAATATAGAATATATTTGTAAATTTACACCAGATGACCTGTCATAATCCTTAGAGCGCTTTGAAAAGAACTAAAATACATATTGAATTTGTGTATTTTGCTTATATAACTGTTTTGAATTATTATTAGTTTAATATGTAAAAGTTTTTTTTTTTTTTTTTAATTTTCTATTGGCACCTATGTTTTTACTTTTTTTAATTATCTTCTTGAGAATAGAACATACTTTCAAATAGTATATACAACATATTTAAAGCATTGTGATAACAACTTAATAAGTTTAACAGTTAAAAGTTACCCGACTACTCTAATATTCTGTGGCATCTTGTAATTAGCTTGTTTTAGTTTCCTTTAGAACACGCTCTCTCATATATCCAGAAACTTTCTGAGTAAGATATCGATGACTTTAAAATTTACGGCAATGTACTAGTATGTAGGAGTAAAATTCGAGAAATTCTAAATTAAATGATACGGTGATGTAGAAATTGTAATGCCTATGGTAGCCAGCTTTCTCTATCTTGTTGCTCTCTCTATTGTGACTATTTTATGATTTCTAGGTGGATTGCCGTAATAATTTTGACTGTATTTCCATGGAAAGTTTCATTTGACGTAGTCCTCTGATTTTCGACATATAAGCAAATTTTTGTTGAGAAAGTATTTCCATGGTTTAAAAGGACCTTGGTTCGGGCGGACTGGTCTCCCTTGCCTCAAGTGGCTCCATTTTAAAAACACCAATCCCATCCACTTTTTAGAAAATTTTGTTTTCATCTTAATATATACTATTACATAAAATTCTGATTAATGCTAATGTGTCCTTGTAAACTGTCTGATTTGTTTTGGTTCGATGCGATTTTAAGCTTGTGGATACATAAATGGTATTTTTAAATGGATTTTACGTTGGCTGAGATAGGCGTTTTTTTTTTTTTTTTTCTTTTTTTTTATTTATTTATTTTTTTTTTTTTAAGAATATTTTGTAGTCCAAGATTCGATCGAAACATTTTTCAACATCAACAGTAAATAAAATATTTACGTACCATTGCATTGCTATCTATTTTAGTAGGTCACTAGTAAAAAAATCATAATCATTATACACGACGGAAAACATGGAAATTTAATTTCTCCCCCTCCCCAACTCTCTCTCTCTCTCACTCTCTCTCCTCTCTCTCTCTCTCTCTCTCTCTCTCTCTCTCTCTCTCTCTTATTAATTATGAAAGGTGGTTTTTTATCAAGTCTTGCTTCTATGAACTGTCAAAGTTAAGTTAATTTCGATGAAAGTTTTCTTCGTAAAGGGAAAGAAAGCCCAAAAAAATCGTAAGATTTCCATCCAGGAACTTCGTAACACTTCAACCTTTGTAATTGCATTAACCTTCCACTATTTCTTTGACGAACAACAGAATTGGGTTACCCAGTTATATACGCATTTCCGCATTGCTACAAACAATCATAGAAAATGCATTGTTTGTGGAATGCTATTGAGATTTGTGATGGCGCCAATAAAGTAAGAGATAATGTTTCTTTATATGCATGCTTCCAGGTTACTATTATTTGTATTAGGTATATATATATATATATATATATATATTTCTGTATATATATATTTATATATATACATATATATATGTATGTATGTATGTATGTATGTATGTATATATATAGATACAAACTCACACACACACACACATATATATATATATATATATATGTATATATATATATATATATATAGATATGTATATATATATATATATATATATACAGTATATATATATATTATACATATCTATATATATATATATATCTATATATATTATATATATATAGATATATATATATATGTATATGTATATGCATATATATATATATATATATGTATGTATATATATGTATATATATATATATATACAGGAAGGTTGGGGCATCTGGAACGCCGTAGATTTAATATAAATAGAATGGAGAAAAGCCAGCGTAGCATCATACATTTATTTTCCAAATTTTCAAGAATTTGGGTCTCATCATCAGGGCTGTAAAATATACAAAATATACAAATTAAAAAAGACTCAGTATTACTGTTAATATAAATAGAACAACGTAAAAGTTAAATCATTTAAAAAATGAACTAATAAAAAAATATATATATATAAAATTAAAAGTGAAGAATGCTCAATTTAGTACCTATCTCTATGGAGCTAAAAGACTGAGTGACGTTGTCTGGTTTGGAAAGGAGGACGTCAACTATGTTATATATAGAACTGTAGAAGAAGTCTGACCATTAATGAAGGCACAAGCTGTTTGATTGTCAACGTCTCTAAAACAGAGAGAGAATAGTCATTGGGCGGTTGGGTGACAATGTGAAAATCCTTATTTGAAAATGGTGTTCTACATTTATTACAATGTTCTCGTATGTTGGAAAATTCTTTTGTTTTCAAAGTACATCGTACGGTGACTGACTCCGAGGTGAGAATCGATTCTGACTTTGAGCAATCCTTTGGTGGCTCCCACGTATTTCCCGATCTTACATTTCGGGCAAGTTAAAGCAATATACCACCAAAGACCGCATCAAAGTCGGAAGTTTATCTTTGTGGGAGAACAAAGAACCCAGACCAGAGTTTTAGGATCTTTTTCTATCAACTTAAGGTTCACAGCCGGAAAATTTTCTGAATGACTTTCTGTATTTGTACCTTAAATGCGTTAGACTGAATTAAAGGTATAGAGGCATATATTAATAATTTAGGCACGTTTTGGTACAAGTTGACGTGGTTGAAATTTATCATTTAAAATGTTATTACATATTTCAAGAGTAAGGCTGGAGGATACGAAATCCAGTTTTTACTTCAGTTTTTTAAAAACAATTCGTATCCTCCAGCCTTACTCTTGAAATATGTAAATAACTTTTTAAATGATAAATTTCAGCCATGTCAACTTGTACCAAACGTGCCTAAATTATTAATATATGCCTCTATTGAGGGACATTGCAGCCATATAGTTCAAAATCTGTTACGCAGTTCAAATAGAATTATTACTATTTACGTCAGCTAAAACATGTTAATGCTGTTGAATATCAACTTTGTATTTCTAAGAGCCAATTAAAATCTATACTAATTACTAATGATAGTAAGCTCTTAAGTTAAGACTTAACGAATATTCTTAACAATGTTTGGACAAACTCATTCATGATTTCTAAACAAAGGAGTGTATACGTTCTTCCTCTATAAATAAAAATTATTTTATGATTGCATTGTTAGTAAGATAAATTGTTACATAATATACACATAGGATCTGGGTTTATTTCTCAGTGAAGTGCGTCTGTTGAATTCATTATCCATGATTAGGATATCAATCTCTGGCACCTTAGTTCAGTATATCATTGAGTACGTTGCCTGAGATTTTTCATAAATCTGACCATCCTTCGCATTTAGATCTGTACAAACTGTACTATTCTGTAGGTAGTATTGGGAAAGCTGTAAACTGTAGGCGCCCTCCGCGTTGGAACCTAGGGACTTGTATCTCACTGATTTTCCAAATAGAATTGTTGCTTGGCTAGTAGTAAAAGTAAATATTTATTGATAGAGTGATGAATATCTAGATATATAGAGAGATGAACTATATGTATTTATTGTTCATATGTAGGCGCTGATAAGGATGTGTTATGTTTTATTCTCCACATCTCTTCAGTGTATTGGTCGGAAAATTTTGTTATAGATCATCTTAAGAGTTTAGAACTAGAGCAGGAGCCCGCAGTGGTTTGCGTAACTGAAAAGCGAACCAATTTTCTTAGTCATAGTGATGTTGTATGTACATCACTGTTTATGAAAACTGAAGTCTGCCCGGGATCTGGTGGTGGATGTGGCCCTCAGCGGCATGAAAGTGATATGGAAAAATTAACCTAGATCAGCTGGAAAGTGAACCACTTGATAATGGTGTTTAAATGTCCCTTATACCTTCAGGAACTGGGAATGGGTACTGACAGACTTTTTGTGTGGTGGCGTGACCCTGACTGACTTACGTAACTGCCACGTCAAAATTGACCTAGTTCAGCTGAAAAGTGAACCGAATGAAACTTGTTGTAAAATCATCGGTACCACCCCAGGTATAGTGAATGACCACTGACAGACAGTTTCTGTGGTGGGGTACCCCTGACAGACATGCCCAAATGACCAGACCCCATAATTAATTCCTTCAGGACCAAGATGTAATGATGCTTTGTAACACTGGTCACTATATCCAAGTCCAGAAGGGGTTAAGTTAGATTAGCTTGTAAGCGAAACAGATGAAATAGAATGAAACGAACATATAAAATTATCATGTATATTCATCACTGGCCAATGTTAAAATGAACATTGTTTCCCATAGAACATCTATATCCCTGACAATGTAATGCATAAAAAATATTGAAGAAGTAAATATAAATAAGATTAAAATCATGTTTTCTGAAAGACACCAAAGTAAATAACGCCATCCTGATAATTAGTGCCTATCATCGAACAGTTACAATGGATTAAGTGCATTTCCTTAAACATATATCTAATATCTAATATTTAATATCTAATATCGTACATGCACAATAGAATTGATCAGACTGAATGAAAATATAATCCATAATAATTCCTTTCACATCATTGTGGATGCTGAGAAATAATAGTTAAAAAAGGGGGATAAATCCGGCTGCCCATATATATTACATCGTTAAATGTTTTGTGCACATACTATAACCTTGCATTAAATGCACTGTGTCAATGGAGGACCAACTATTAAATATACTAATCCATCTGTTCAGTATCAGAATCTGAGTCCTCACTCCATGGCTCATCCTCACACTGGTCATAGTCACTCAGTTCATCAAGGTTATCTGTTTCCATCACTTTTTCCTCTGATTGACTAAGAATTTTCTGATCTTTGTCACTGTCATTAGCAAATAAAGAATCAGGAACGGCTGGTCCGTCAAACCAGGTTAGCTGCAACAAGTCACCATCTACTGCCCAACCATAATCAATGGCGCATAGGCCTTGATCAGGTGATTTTGTGTTAGCATGACTCCACAAAACTGTCACGTAGTGTGCCCTTAGTAGTTTTTTCTTAAGTGTCCGACATGTTGGGGGCAACAATGCTCAGTCAACCTTTTTGATATCAAGAAGTGGGTTTTCCTGAAAGGAATGTGGAATCATATGACAAAATACTTCAAAAGAGAATGTTCTTAAGTTAGATTAGATTGAAATAATTGAGTAATATACTCAGAATGCTTTTCGTGTCAAAATAAATGTGGGTTGTTAAGACCCTAGAGTGAGAGACAGAAAGAAATATCATAGAATGTGCATTGGAGGTTACGATTTGAATACATTGTTACTCTCTTAAGTCAATTCAAGGGAGACATGTTACATCCTGAAAACCCAACACACTCGATACACATATACCTTATCTACTGTGCCCCACATATGCATAATTCTTCTATAACGTGCTTCATCTACATCACGTTCTTTGTTTTGGCCATACACCTTGCAAACAAACTCGGATGCCACGTCTATGCTAACTTCACCGTCAACTTCACCAATGTTGGAGAACAACTGGAGAAAGCTTCCAGTTGGGTCCATCTCAAGTATTTCTAGAGGTTTGACTTTGCCTTTCCTGAAGGGGAATATGAATCATGTATGTAACAATGGCATGACTATCTCTTCAAACTAATTAACTTCATTTTGTCATGATTCTAAATCTTTGCTGTACAATGAGTATGCCAACTCAATCTGTCAGTTAAAGGTGGAACAAATTCCTACCTGTAAAAGGCTGATGTGAAGTCACATCCAGTGAATGCGTGGTATCCCGGCAGTGCTTTTGGGAGTCCTGATTTTCGCTCCTCAAGAACCTCTACAATATTGGTGACATTAATGTATCGCCTGCTGTTTCCGCTGCCACAGTCCATGAAGACATTTTTGGAGGACCTCACTTCTGGTTCTTGATTTCCAAGTATACCAGTAAGTATAATGAGAACATCTGTATTGGATGCTCGTACATGGACCTTGCTTCCCGAGGTATTTTCCAGGTGGAATTCTATAAGGGTATCTGCCTCCTCGTGGTGGCCTGGAGGTGAGCTGGGCTGGTCACTGACATCTCCTGGAAGTCATTTGGCGTATATTGGAAATATTCACCGCCATAAGAGGCATACAGTGTTTTTCCATTTAGGATGTTCCAATAGTGATTTCCCTCCCATTCCTTTAGCAGAAATTTTCCAAGTTCGCTTATGAACATTCCATTCTTGAGAAGTTTTACTCCTTTATGTCTCATTGTTTGGTTAGGTCCAGTGATTGTGTAAACAGAATCTTCTGCACCACGCAATTTTCTCCGTCCTTGAGTGAATTTTCGACGTACTTATCAAGGCAGACATGGATTTCATCCCCTCTACCAGTGCATACTGTAGATAGGATGGTTCGGGCAATAGCTCCGTACGATGTTCCAACATTCTAACTGACAAGACAGAATGAATAAGCAGGCCTCCATCATATATCCGAACACAAATACCTTGATGTAGCTCTGTTGGGATTTGTGTGTCTCTCTGGAACTCTTCCAGCCTATTCAGTAATGTATGCTTCCTGCTCTTCAAGAGTGCTCCATCAGCATGTGCCAGGGAAAGAGGATATGACGTGATTGGATACCTGAGAACGTGCCTGAGATCGAAGTTGGTATTTTCGGCCACAACAATGATGATTCTTATGAAAAAGTCCCTCAGACTTTCAACCCTCTTTGCAGTTTCTGTAGCAGGAGTCGTCCATTTTTTCTTCTTTTCGTTTTCAAATGCAAAGTTATTCACCCTTATCCTTTTTACTGACTTCAGAAATCTTGCCGAGTCCTATTGCCACTCTCTTTCGATTGGTTGTCTTGCTACCTGCCCCCTCTGCAGTGTTCCGAGGAGATACTTCTCAGTTTCTTTTGTTGCCGCCTACCCAGTTGCAAGGTTCACCATTGTGTCTGGAGCTTCAAGACTGAAGGGATTGCAGAATTCGTCTATTTTCTCACTTAGCGCCTGCATTTGCTTGTTGTCTTTTCTTATTCTGTATGAATGGCACTGTGCTATGGCACTCTCTCCCACTTCAAGTCCAGCAAAAGTTCTCAGCTCCAGTACGGCCATGTCTCTCTGGTTCATGGTCATGGACCATCTTCGTCTGGCATTTTCAGAATTTCTGAAGGCTACAATCCCTTTCATACTGAACACTGCATCCCGATTTACTGTCTGTTCAAGTGAGAGATCAACTGCCAACCTGGAGTAGTTCTTTTTTGTTCGCCGTATTGAAAAAGCCCCCTTCTGGAGTATTTCTCTGAGTTGAGGGTGGGAAGATGTCAGCTTGTGTAGAAATAGTGTCCCCCATCTGGCGTAATTTGGACGATTTAAAGAGAAGACATCCAGTATGACTGGGAAAACATCTATCCATCTTCATCATTTGTTTTAACACAGCGGTGTAGCTCACGGTGTACCCTGTTTACCAGGAATATATATGATCCCCAGAACTGAGCCATTGGGCCGATGGTTCCCTCCATGACAGAATAGAAGAATTCTTCATATTTCAGAAGGTGCTGCATAACAACTGGATCAGAGAGATGGTCTTCAACTTGATTTGATCGAATCATCATCACATCTTGAAATGCTTGATACTCCTCCTCTGCAAGGTCTTGCACGAAACGGTCATGCAGCTTCTGTTCCATTACATTAGCCAGAAGTTCATGAATTTTTATACAACGATTGGATTGTAGAACTTCCCCTTCATGAAGCCCATCATCGAACCCTCTGCCAAGACTTCTGCTTCAGTTAGGATAAATTCTATTCCACTTTCGTTGATCATAGTTCCGATTGCACCATAAAATGCTAGCTCAATGTGAAAATTGCTTAACATGATCAGTAACTTGTCAAAGAGAGGGGACTGGAAAGCTTGGAGGGAATAAACTTTGAGGGCAACAGTTAGATCATACATCACGACTACATAACTTTGTCCGGTTTCCTTTGCAACATTAAGAGTATGAATCATAGTCTCTCTCACAACTGCATTACCTGTAGGAGATTTTGGAATTGGGTCCATATAGCAGATTCGTTGCACTGGGAGCATGTCCTTTACAAAATTGCTGATGAATCCTGCATAAAGTGGAGTGTCACCTTTTCCCAGTTGCAAAACCAAGTACAAATCCAATGGTTTCAGCTGTAGCCCTGGTCTTTGATGGAGTTGTAGAGATGAGGCGCTACCACTGCCTTGACTCGTGACTGTTGAGGCCGTACTGGTGAAGATGGCTGCCTTCAAGGATTTTTCAAGTGGAAGAATTTCCTGCTCATTTCCCACAAATGTTCAATTTTTTCCATCACAGAACTGAAAGGAAGAGTTACTAAATTGCCCCTTGTCTTGCTCAGCTGTGTTTTGATATGTGTGACTAACAGTGGAATTAAGTGTTGCTTTTCCATCTAGTGTCTCCACATTTGCATCATTGTTGTCCCATACACAAGCTGTTGCTCTATCTGCGAGTAAATAAATACCATCAGGTGCAACATGACTACCTGATGAAACTGAGTAAGCGAATTCAGTTTCAAGACCTTTAGCGTCACAGTAACTAATGCTATGACCTGCACGGCTCAAAATCTGCAATATTAACTTTGATCCTGTCAGTGAAGCTACACCCAGTCCCATTGCAGTGCGTTTTTACGGCTTAACTGTACCTTGCGTAGCATTAAACACAGCATCAGATGCCATCGATGTGGCCCTTCGGTCAATTGCCCCATTTTGAGGCCCTTGTAAGTTTGGTGTAAGGCCACCTAAGAGGCTTCTAAAAAACAGCTCCAGTTGCTTTGGTATATCCAGTGCACTTTCTTTCAAGTTTTGCACTGTGGCTGGATCAGGCACTTTAAATTTTGGCCACTGCATGATCTGGGAACGAAGATGGAGGGCCGCCCATATTTTTTCCTCATGTTCCTTTGTGTTGTCATACAGATGTACTCGTGTCTGTTCTTCAGTGAGTGATGCGGCATGGATGAAATTTCCCCTTCTATTGTCAACAAGCTTCACTCGAACTTGGTCACCAAATTTATCTTTAACTTTCCTTATCAGATTTTGTGTTGTGTATGCCTCAACATCTTAAGGATCACCTTCATTACTTGTGTATTCAGCTTTGTACCTATTCAACAATGATGTCACCATCAGAGACTTTTCATTTTGGATAATTTGTTCTGTGATGAAACCACACAGGGATTTGAATGCCCTTTTATGGATATCATGAGGTGTTGCACAGCTTGTTTCTGCCACTTCTGTCTCATGCATGAAATGCCATCTGCACGACTTGTGGTATTTACCCTCTTTGGCAATAAGATCAATATTGCCCATGATCAAACTTTTGAAATGGTCATTTGTGGATTTATGGGCCCGCTCCAATAGTGTATCACAGCCACCTTTTGTTGCAATTGATGTAAGCGATTCCTCTTTTCCCCGTTTCTTTTTCCTCTCCTTCCCACAGAAGATACACTCTCTTTTTAAGATGCCATGCCTCTCAGTCTTTGGCAAGACACTGCTTGACCTTGTATCTCTCTTTGATGGACCCATCTCATCTTTCGGTCTCTTCACAGCAGTGTATCTTTGGTGGCAGGAGGAATGGTACATTTCACCACAAAAGTCAGAGCTCATAATCCTCCTTGTGACTTCTTCATATTTGTCACTCATCAGGATGGAACGAATGGATGCTGCATACTTCAAGGAGGGTCCTGTTCTCTCAATTCTCTTCAACTTTTTATCCTCTTCAGTTAACGTTTGCAGATGAAACAGATGGAGGCCACCGCACCATTTTCATTACCCTAGAAAAAAAAAACATCCACAAATAACAAACTTCTTAATACCATTAGTGCTTCATACAATAACAAATGTGTGTTCTAAAACGATCTGAAAACACCACTAAAACAATTAGAAGTTGAAATTTTCATTACCTTCCCGTTTACTCTTGGTGATAAACGTTTATTATCATCTCCAGTTTGAGATAGCTCCTCTGTGAAACTTTCCAATAGATCTTCCACCTGGCAAGGAGATTTGTCCTAGTCCATTTCTTCAGTTACTTTGAACCTGAAACAAATTTAATGTTGTAAAGCACATTTAAAGATTGATTGTCAATCACTATACTTGGGGTAGTACTGATAATTTTACAACAAGTTTAATTTATTTCACTTTTCAGCTGATCTAGGTCACTTATGGGGTCTGGTCATTTGGGCATGTCTGTCAGGGGTACCCCACCACAGAAACTGTCTGTCAGTGGTCATTCACTATACCTGGGGTGGTACCGATAATTTTACAACAAGTTTCATTCGGTTTGCTTTTCAGTTGAACTAGGTCAATTTTGACGTGTCAGGGTCACGCCACCACAAAAAAAGTCTGTCAGTACCCATTCCCAGTTCCTGAAGGTATAAGGGACATTTAAACACCATTATCAAGTGGTTCACTTTCCAGCTGATCTAGTTCAATTTTTCCATATCACTTTCATGCCGCTGAGGGCCACATCCACCACCAGATCCCGGGCAGACTTCAGTTTTCATAAACAGTGATGTACATACAACATCACTGTGACTAAGAAAATTAGTTCGCTTTTCAGCTACCCAAACCACTGCGGGCTCCCGGTCTAAACAGGGGGTGTGAACGAAATTGGAAATAACCAGTTACTGTATTTGTGAATATTGGGAAGGAATTAGAGAGAGTTTATGTGTGAACATTTCTAAATATTTTATTGGCCGGAATGATGGAAGTTTAGATAAAGAACATACGTGGTTTTTTGAAAAAAAAACGTAAAGAATTTGAAAATAGCTAGCTCATACTTAGATGTGTCTTGATTCATATATTTGTACCACGCTCGCAGATATATATATATATATATATATATATATATATATATATATATATATATATATATATATATATATATATATATATATATTTATATATATATATTCATATTTATATATATACATATATACATATATATATATATATATATATATATATATATATATATATATATATATATATATATATATATATTTCACAATAAACATGATACGATGGTGGAAAGAAGTATGATGTGCATCAAAGAAATGGTTAAGGCAGAAAAGTATCACGTGAAAGGTCTTTAAGAGAAAAAGTTTATACGAGTCAAGCTATTGTATTTGGAGCGAATATGAAATAAATGTATATATGGATAAAGAAAGAAAAAACATTTAAAAATATTTTAATTTTTATTATTATTATTATTATTATTATTATTACTATTATTAGCTACAACTACAGTTAAAACAGTTGGCAAAGTACGATGCTATAAGCCCAAGGACTCCTACTAGGAAAAATAGCCAACCAAGGAAAAGAAATTAATAACATAAAATAGAAGAAATTAGTAATAGACATGAAATATTTTAAGATTAGTAACAACGTTAAAATAGATCTGTCATATATAAAATATAAAGAGAGACTTATGTCAGCCTGTTCCACCGACTCAATGGCCAGATTAGGTAGATTGTTCCACATATTAGTCCTAGTGGGAATAAAACTAATACGATGGTGTGTATTGTTGAGCAAGACACTTATTACTATGTACAGGATAGTGCAATCTGGGAAGCTTTGAATGCAAAGAATGGTTAGAATAAAGAAAAATTCTGAGCAACATGCACATAGAACTTACCGAACAGCGATGCCCATGATTAGTATTGAGATCAGGAGTAAGAAAATTAAGTTTTTATCCAAGAAACGAGGATGAGAGTCAGCAGCTGAAAATCAAGCTGGAGAACAATGTTCGAAAGAATGGAGAATAAAAGCATTAAACCATTTATTTAGAATACATGGATCACCTAAAGTCTTGACAAGCTCTCTCTATAAGCTAGATTTATGTGCAATTTTGAATAGGAAACGGACCGAACGTGTTTCTCGGAAGTAAATTTGTGATAAAAAAATCACACCTAAATCTTAAGAGTTGTATTGAGTTGAATATACATTTTCAATGCAGAGATCTGGATATTGCAGAACCACTGTCCTCGACCTATTTTTAGTCATGCATTGGGATTTCTATAATATAACGCAAAACAATTGGTATCATGCACTAATTTTAGCAAGAGATCTATTATGAAATTCAAAATCCCCAAACCTACATTTAGGAGATATAATTCAGACAAAGAGAGTAGCATGTACCAACCGTGTGTCACACAATTGTACATAATTATTTTGTATATATTATGCTTGTATCTTCGCTCTTCCCTCGCACTAAAAAGAACCTGAATGATCATGTCTCCGGTTTTGCTCTGTAATATTGTCTGTCTCTCGAACATGTTATGGCCTGTTGCCTTGAGATTTTGTATATAAAGGAGAGTGTTCCTTAATAAACAACTCAGTTGATTGCATCCTGCCTTTGAGTTCACAACCCTCTCTCGGCCCGTCACATTGGTGACCGCGGAAGTCGACTCTCTCCCACTGCTTTCCACACCCACCCCCTCGCCCCTTCATCGTTGGTACTATGACGGACTCTACGGCAGTTGGTGCTGCGGCCGCTCCATTCAAACTTTCATAGTTTGACAGCGGAGAGGCGTTTGCTTGGTTTCAGCGCGCAGAAGTCCAGTTTCGTATCAGGGGCGTGACTCGCTCAACCACCAAAGCGGATTATGTTCTCGCGGCGATACCCGAGGACACCTTCCCATAAATATCCGACTGGCTTTGTGAACAAGGAGACACCCCAATAGCGTATGACGCCCTTAAAACATACCTTCTGCAGCAGTACTCGCCGTCGCCAGCCGCCCATATAGCAAAGCTTTTTCAGCTCTCGCAACAACCATTGGGGGACCAAAGGGCTTCGCTTGCCCTCATGGAGATGACCAGTATCGCTCGCCTTCAACCTGCCGCAGACGGCTCTCCTCGTGAGGTGAACCTACTTCGTGCCCTTTGGATACGCCGTTTATCCGAACCTGTACGCGCTGCCATACCCGATGTCGATAGTTTACCTATAAAGGACTTGATGACCAAAGCCGATGCCCTTATGGACAGCCACTTCAAGACCTCCATCAACGCCTCCACCCCTGACGACGAGAATGCCTATTCAACGTCAACCGAAGCTGACATGAATGCCGTAGGATATACACGCCTAACCCGTGACGTGCCGAAACGGCGACAAAGCCGCCCACCACCCACCAATCGCTCGCGCCCCAACGAATGACTTCTACAGCCACTTACTACCTCCCATCCGCCGCAGTTTTGCTACCACCACTTCAGATTCGGGGCAACTGCGAAGAAATGTGCCAAGGATTGTCAGTGGCCAAAAAACGTGTAAGTAGGCCATCGCTTGTGGCGGTGGCCTCCCATGTTTCTAATCTTTTCTTTTTACATGATGCAGGAACGGGCGTGCGATTTTTGGTAGACACGGGTGCTTGTCGTTCTCTTTTGCCAAGGAAATTCTTCAAGGCACGACGTAGTCTGTCTACATCTGCCGACGTCCGCTTGATAGCTGCCAACAGATCTGCGATACCCACCTACGGTTACGAGAACCTCACATTATCGTTCGGAAACGGTAAATTCAATTGGAAGTTTCTCGTTGCTGACGTCACAATGCCAATCCTCGGTGCGGGTTTCCTCTCTCATTTCCACCTTCTGGTCGATGTCGCCCACCGACGATTGGTCAACGCAGACTCGTATTTGTCGACACCTCTTCAACCCGCCCCCTCTAACCTCGCTCTCCACATCAGAGCACCCACGGATGCCTACGCCCACCTCCTCACGTCGTACCCGGAAGTTTTCCGTCCAGAACTTCGCCAAACGCCCACGGTTCCTGCCAAGCACGGTATTTATCACCATATCAAGACGACGGGACCCCCAGTCTTCGCAAAGTTCAGACGTCTGGCACCGGAACGATTGGCAGCCGCCAAACAGACGTTCGCCGAACTGGAGGAAATGGGCCTTTGCCAAAAGGCCTCCAGCCCATGGTCGTCACCCTTACACATCGTTCTGAAGAAAGACGGCTCCCTCCGTCTGTGCGGGGATTACAGGCGCCTGAACATGCAAACAGAACCGGATCACTACCCCCTCCCAAACATCGCCGACGTGACCTCCTACCTGCACAAAGCGAAGGTTTTCTCTACGCTCGACCTCCTGAAGGGGTATTATCAGGTGCCTATGAACCCAGAAGACATCCCCAAGACTGCCATCATGACTCCGTTTGGTACATACACCTTCAATTACTCCTGTTTTGGCCTTCGTAATGCTGGGGCAACGTTTCAACGCCTCATGGATGGCATCTTAGGGGACCTCCCTTTCTGTGTATGTTATGTGGACAACCTATTTGTGTTCTCTTCCTCAAAAGAGGAACACCTCCGTCACCTGCGCATCGTGCTCGACCGCCTGCAACAAAACGGCCTTGTAGTCCGGTACGACAAGTGTACCTTTGGCGCCAACGAAGTGTCGTTCTTAGGGCACCGCATCACTCCTGAAGGAGTCCATCCCCTCCCTGAGAAGGTAGCAGCCGTTCAGAACTTCCCCGCGCCCTCGACCGTCAAAGCTCTGCAGGAATTCTTGGGCATGATCAACTATTATAACCGTTTTCTGCCAGCCATTGCCGCCACTCTTGCTCCCCTCTACGCCTCCCTCAAGGGCAAGCCAAAGGACCTGAAGTGGGGTCCCCTTCAAGAAGCAGCCTTCTGCAATGCAAAGAAGGCCCTATCAACTGCTGCGGCTCTCACTTTTCCTATCCCACACACCCCTCTCTTTCTCTCCACCGATGCCAGCGACGTCGCTATTGGTGCAGTACTCGAGCAGGTGGTCAAAGGCTCACCCCACCCATTGGCCTTCTTTAGCAGAAAACTGTCCAAGGCAGAATCGGGTTATTCTACCTTCGATCGAGAATTGCTGGCGGTGCACTTGGCTGTCCGTCACTGTCGCCATTTCTTAGAAGGTACGCCCTTCATCATTCGCACAGACCACATGCCTCTGGTGCACGCCTTCACTCGACGGTCTGATGCCTGGTCCGCCCGTCAACGCCGACATCTCTCCGCCGTGGCTGAATACAATTGCACCCTCCAATACGTCCCTGGGAAAATGAATCCCATTGCTGATGCCCTGTCAAGAAACACGTTGGCTGCCGTTCAACTGGGATTGGATTACAACGCC
>NC_090745.1:76688589-76698589 GCF_036898095.1 Palaemon carinicauda
ATAGATATTACTAATGTATGGCACCTATATATGTAATATCATATTCAACCATTTTTACTTAATAACATTAAAAAACAAGGAAATCTAAAAATGGAACAAAGATGGCCTGACTGGGAGTGAAGAGGGAAAGGGGGAGGGAGAGAGTATCATATTGGGGTGGGCATCGAGTGGTTTGAGGTTGTTTGGGCTTAGTGGAGGGGTTAAACGAGAATCCCCACACTACTCCGATTCTTATACACCTTAAGTATGACGACTGGGTTAGGCTTGATATCCTTCACTAAACTTGTAACATAAGGCACATGATCTGCCATAAATTAGGTCGGGATGTTAAAGGCGGTGAGATGCAATGTCATACTGATCCACTTATTTTTTAAGGATATATTTGCGTTAGACATTGTTTGTCTCTATTCTGTAGTGCATAGTAGATACCGCTTTGTTTTCTCAACTATGGATCCTATACTTCTTGGACTGTGCAGTTGATCATGCCCCAAAATTCTTGAAGTTATTTGACGGTCAAGGTGTGGTTAAGTTCTGAACGTGTGCTACCTTCTCAGGGAGGGGGTTGACTCCTTCAGAAGTGATGCAGTGACCTAAGAACGACACTTCATTGTTGCCAAAGATACACTTGTCATACCGAACTACAAGGCCGTTCGGTTGTAGGCCGTCGAGCACGATGAGTAGATGACAGAAGTGTTCCTCTTTAGAGGATCAGAACACAAGTATGTCGTCCATGTAACATAAACAGAAGGGAAGTCCCCAGGATGTCATCCATGAGACGTTGAAAAGTGGTCTCAACATCACAAAGGCAAAAACAGGAGTAATTGAAGGTGTATGTACCAAAGAGCTGGTGCTGGCAGTCTTGGGACTGTCATCTGGGTTCAAGGGCACCTAATAATACACCTTTAAGTGGTCGAGCATGGAGAAAACCTTCACTTTGTAAAAGTAGGAGATCACATTAGCAATGTTTGGGAGTGAGTAGTGATTCTGTTTTTTCTGCATGTTCAAGCATCTGTAATTCCCACACAGATGCAGAGAGGCATCTTTCTTCAGAACTATGTGTAAAGGTGATGACTAGGGACTTGAGGCCTTTGGCAAAGGTCCATTTGTTCCATTTCAGAGACTGTTTGTTTAGAGGCTGCTAAACAATATGGTGCCTGACGTATGTATCTGGCAAACACTGGGGCCCCCGTCGTCTTGAATGATGGTAAATACCATGTTTTGCAGGAACCGTGCAAAACTTCCGGGTTTGACTTTTGGAGGTGGGCATAAACATCTGTGGGTCCGCTGATGTGGAGAGCGAGGTCATATAGGAGTACGATTCTGCATTGATTAATCCTCGGTGAGCTACATCGACCAGGAGGTGGAAGTGTGAAACAAAATCCGCACCGAGGACTGGCACTGTGACGTCAGCAACAAGAAACTTCCAAATAGGTTTGGCACATCCAAACGATAATGTGAGGGTTTCATAATCATGGGGGTGTACTGCACAGTCATTGTCGCTACCGGGCGTATGTCAGCAGATTTAGATAGACTACGTCATGTCCTGGAAAGTGGCCTTGGCAGAAGAGAGTGGCAAGCACCTGTGTCTACCAAAAACTGCATGTCCATACTTGTGTCATGTAAAAAGAATTGATTTATGATAGGGGAAGCCACTGCAGCGAGCAATGCCCTACTTACACGTTTTTTGGGCAGTGACAACCATGAACACATTTCTTTACAGTAGCCGTGAATTTGGAGTGATAGTAGCATAACTGCGGCCGGTTGGCTTCAATAAGCAGCTGCAAAGGTCGTTAGTTGGGGCGTAAGCGAGTAGTGGGTAGTGGGTGATTTTATTGCCTCTCCGGCACGTCATGGGTGGTCATCAGTGTCCTACTGCATTCAGGTCAATATCAGTCAGGAGTGGAGGCATTAATGGAGGACTTAAAGGTGGTGAAGTAGCTTTCTATATGGCAGTTGACTTTGGCCTTCAGGTCCTTCATGGGTAGAATATCGACATCAGGAACGGCAACGAGTACAGGTTTGGGTAGGCGTTGTACCCAAATGGCGCACAGTAGATTTACTTCACGAGGTGAAGCCTAGGTGATCTCTCTACCTCGGGTTCAGAGATCAAAGGGGAGTCAACTAGAAAATAATAGCTTCTTGTCTGCCGAGGAAATGGAACCCAGGCCAAAGAAACCTGTTAATTTCATGTTTTTAACCTTAGAATTGAAATCAACCCATCTCCACCATTGTAGCTTGCTTGTAAGTTTTTACTTGGCTATGATAAATGATATTTTTGCACTTTTGGGCTTGTTTTTCATATTCATATAGGCCAGATATTATACTCCTCTTAATATCTGGATACTCTTGATGTGGCCAAATACTCTTAGAAGTGAAACATGTATTATCTCGGAGATAACTTTCAGGTTATAAAAACTGTTAAACATTTTAACTTTTGTTTCTGCAAAATATCTCCAAAAATTATCTCTTTTTTTATGAAGTAATTCATAGATGCTGGTTAGTCTAATAGCTCAAAAAAAGGTGTTAACCGTATTAATTTTCCTATTCATGTAGCACATGCGTATGGAATTTCCCCTGAAAACAATAAATGCTTTCTGATGACTGCCACATCAAAATCCGTGCTCTCTCGAGACACAATTACAACTAGGAATGGCAACTTAGGGTTTTTTTCAAATTCAATAGTAAAATTAATATTGATATTTCTTGTAACGTGAATTTAGTAAAAGAACATGATTCTTGTTACAAAATTCATCAACAACTTACCCTTTTTAGTAATTGTATCACTATGATTACTAGAATACAAAGTTAACCCGTATTTAAGAAAACTTAAAAATGAAAATAAGGTTAAGGAATCACAATACAAAGACGTATTTTCTATTGGGTCAGCCCCAGTCATAATATACTGTATAGTTTACCGAAGGTGCACAAGTCTGCTATATCTCTATGCCCACTTCTTTCTGTAATAAAGACCAACAGTATATTGTAATAGTAGAGGCAAAATTAAGTTTTCTCTCTCTCTCAGTATTCCTTACCCCTTTGTAGGTGTGGCTTATCCGTAACACCTCTGCCTGGCATTCGACAGACCGTGGTTCGAGTCACGCTCAAAATTGATAGTTCCTTTAGAGTCTGCAACCTCATCATCATTGTGAGCGAAGGATGGGAGATTTAGGGAGCCTATAGGACTAGCTATTTGGTCATTAGTTACCATTGCCTGGCCCTCCTTGGTCCTATACTTGGGGAGAGAGGTGGCTTGGGTGTTGATCATATGTATATGTGGTCAGTCTCTAATAGTCCGTGAGCCAGCACCCTATTTTTGACCAATCGGTACCATCTGGGGGCACCAAACATTTTTGGTATTTTCTGATAGCTATATGTATCTGCAACACAATGCAGCATGATGGACATGTGTGACTCACAGCTTAAGGTCAATAGAGCCGTTGTTTTGTGGGTGGGGTCTAAACATAAAAACGTCATATTTCCGACAGCAATATCAGACAACTTTATTCTTGTGCAACAAAATACTCATGGGAATTTATTCAGATCCACAAACCTGAAAGCTTTGTGTTTAAATTGCATCTTATAAGTTGTTACATATGCATTGGAACCTTTTTAGATTGTCCATTACAGTATTTGATAACAAAAATGACAACAATAACGCATTATATGAAAATGAAAATAAAGTTTAAACATCATACATAATCAACATTAATTAAATTTTCCAGATATCTGTATAAGCCTATACAACAATGCTACCATTTATGCAAAATCAGTCTCTACCCAGCAGTGTATGACTACATTGTATTATACATAAAAGGAAACCTAAAATGTTTATTGGGTTTCATGGTCGCTGTCACTATCTGATCCACCTCCTTGCATATCACCAACATCGTCATCCTTCATGTTTTCGCAATCCTGCAGGTTGGTTCTCCAGTCGGGACATCTGATCATGCCTTGATTTCATTATTAGTGAAGACTGAGCAGCCTGTCCCTGATATATCATATTCTTGTAAAATCTATATGAAATCCCAAGCAGACTGGAATGGGATTTTACATGATCTTTTGTGCTTGAATTGGTCACAATTATATAATAGTGTAGATCCTGTTGTCCCTTTGAATGAGAATCTAGTCAACATAATTGATAGGCGTATCCCTTCTCGTGTGCTAAGGTACCGAGTGAAGGACAAACCGTGGTTCAATGATGATTGTAGACATGCTTATTTGGAGAAACAGGAGGCCTATCATCTTTGGAAGGGTAACAGATCAGATTTGACCTGGAACAACTATACACAGCTTCGAGCTTTTGCTCAGAGAGTTTATGCCTCAACTGAAAAGGAGTACAATTTAACCATAAAAGAAACACTTTCTGGTACAACTCAGGAACATAAATGGTGGTTTACCCTTAAATCTGCACTCTTTGGTGTAAATGCAACAATTCCTCCTTTATTTAAACCAGATGGCTCAGTCACTCACTGTCCAAAGGAAAAGGCAACCCTTTTGCCTGATGTTTTTTACAGTAAACAGAGTAATGAAAAACTTGAACTTCCTCATTCCTGTTTTCCTGAGGCTAAACTAACTAGTTTAGCTTTTCGATCTCGTGAGATTAAAGCTCTGTTGATGGACCTTGATGCTTATGGAGGTGTAGACCCAAATGGTATTTTTCTTTGTTTTTTATAAAGACAGCAGATTTCTTCGCTCCAAAGTTATCTGTTATTTTGCGCAAGTTAGCAAGAAGAGGAGCTTTTAGCACTAGTTGGAGAATTGGTAATGTTACTCCTCTATGTAAATGTGTTTGTGGTAGCTCAAGTCCCACTGATTACCGCCCAATTTCCATAACTCCCATATTATCTAAAGTTTTTGAACGTCTTCTGGCAAAACGTCTTAATAGGTTTGCTGAAGGTAATCATCTACTCCCTAGTTTGCAATTTGGTTTTCGTAAAGGCCTTGGAGCACGTGATGCCCTTCTTACAATCTCCAATGCTGTACAGAAATCCCTTGATTGTGGTCGGGAAGTTCGTATGATTGGCCTTGATTTTAGTGCTGCCTTTGACCGTGTTAATCATGAGGCCCTTGTTTTCAAACTGAAACAGTTGGGAGTGGGTGGGTCGTTTCTTAGCATTATTATTGATTTTTTAAGTAATAGATCTCAAAGAGTTGTTGTTGATGGGCACCATAGTGATTATAGGAATGTGATATCCGGTGTTCCACAGGGTAGTGTTCTTGGCCCATTACTTTTCATACTATATACACATGACATGTGGTTTGGCCTAGAAAACAAGCTTGTTGCATATGCAGATGATGCTACTCTCTTTGCATCAATTCCATCCCCTGAATGTAGATCTAGGGTTGGTGAATCCCTTAATAGAGATTTAGCTAGAATTAGTGCATGGTGCAAATTATGGGGTATGAAGTTGAATCCTAACAAAACTCAAAGTATGATTGTAAGTAGGTCAAGGACGGTGGCTCCTCAACATCCGGATCTCAGTATTGATAATGTTTCTTTAAATATGTATGACTCTTTCAAAATTTTAGGTGTGATTCTCGACAGTAAATTTACTTTTGAGAAACATATAAGGTCTGTGTCTTCTTCAATTGCACAAAAAATAGGCTTATTGAGAAAGTCTTTCAAGATTTTCGGTGATCAATCTATTCTGAAGAAGTGTTTTAATTCTTTCATTCTACCTAGTTTTGAGTATTGTTCTCCTGTTTGGTCTTCAGCTGCTGATTCTCATCTTAATTTGTTGGACAGAAACTTACGGTCTATTAAATTTCTTATTCCTGATCTAGATATTAATCTCTGGCACCGTCGTTCAATTAGTTCATTATGCATGTTGCATAAGATTTTTCATAACTCTGACCATCCTTTACATTCAGATCTCCCTGGACAATTCTATCCTGTTCGTAATACTAGGCAGGCAGTTAATTCTAATAGCCAGGCCTTCTCCATCACGAGGCTCAATACTACGCAGTATTCTAGAAGTTTTATTCCAGCTGTTACCAAGTTGTGGAATGATCTTCCTAATCGGGTGGTTGAATCAGTAGAACTTCAAAAGTTCAAAGTTGGAACAAATGCTTTTTTGTTGACCAGGCGGACATGAGTCTTTTATAGTTTATTTATGACATATTTGTTTTTGATGTTAATAGTTTATATATGACATGTCTGTTTTGACGTTGTTACTGTTTTTAGAATGATTTATTGTTAATTTGTTCTCTTCATTTATTTATTTCCTTATTTCCTTTCCTCACTGGGCTATTTTTCCCTGTTGGAGCCCCTGGGCTTATGGCATCTTGCTTTTCCAACTAGGGTTGTAGCTTGGATAGTAATAATAATAATAATAATAATAATAATAATAATACAGGCCTGAGTACAGGGCAGTCCATTCACAATACACTGGCAGGATGGCAGCTTGCATGACTTCTTGCATTTGCAGGAGAGGAACTCCAGGACTACATTCGGAGCTGGTGCTCCTGTCATCCAATATATCTGCAGTTCTCCATTGTCATCCAACGACCAGCCTTTGCACTCCAGTGGGCTTGGCACTTTTGGATCTACCCTCAGTACACGATACCAGATAGCAGCCTGATAGTTGGCCCTCGCAGCATGTAGATAGACACAGTCCTTACAGGGGGCCAGCAGTGCAGACTCTACATGTCCGTCCTTCACCCTGAACAGTTCATAGTGCATCTCGTTAACATCACAGATTTCTGAGTGAATAACGTAGAGTCGGCATGTAAATTCTTCCAAGACCTGGAAAATTTCATCTTTGAGCTGTCACTCTTCCCCAAGTTTGATGAAGACATCTCGGAAGTGGTCATGTGTCGTAAGCAGTTTCAGTGTAGCTAGCTTTCCTCGACCACTAAAAGCACTGACTGTGTCACATCCTGTAAATGAATGTAATCTGAGAAGAGAAGCACACACATTAGGGCCCAGGGCAGCTGACACTTTGGAGATGCTGATATATCTGGTTCGAGTAGCTGTACCACATTTCACATACACACTGCAGTCAATTTCTTTGTGGAAGACAAGGCAGAGAAGAATGATGTCTGTATCTTAAGCCATCATGATGATGGACGATACATGAGGAGCTGCATGTTTCACGTGAAAGATGACTCTGGGGTCTGCTTCCTCCTGGGACGTTTTCAGGTTGTCTTCTTCAATAACATCATTACGTGTGAGTCTGAAGCAAAAGTTATCACATGTAACATACATAGTTTTTCCACCCAGTTTTTCTTGCATGCGGAACTTTTTCCATTGGTTGACGAGGAAGCTGATCAGTTTCGTCTTACTATCATTGTAGGACAGGAGACTTCTCCATTGAAGGATCTTGTGACCAGGAATAATGTTAGTGAAACATATCCCACTTTCTGAACCTCGTATGGCCCTCTCTGCTCCTTTGATAGATAGCTGCCGATAAACATAAAAAACAACATCAGTGCCTTCACTGCTAGCACTAGTCTGGATGACAGAAATAAACATCTGTTCCGCCAGCTCTTCAAAAGTATGCTTGTCACCTTTCCTCTTTTGAACAATACTCATCCATCTCTTCAGCTGGTGATGCTTTGGCCTCTAGTTTTCTCACTAGAGCTGCTTTGTTCGTCTTCCTTGGTGAACCATCTGTGTTGGCTAACGACCAGGGCACGGGACCAAGTGGATGTTTTAGAACTTCCTTCATGCTAAGTTTTCTAGACAAAGCAACAAGTATCATATTTGCAAATAACCTGTTGTCGCTTTTCAGGATAACCTCTTTATCATTTACTTTCGTTTTATATCTTTTTGTACCATCAAAAGTCTTGAGATTCAGCCTAGGAAGTCTTCAAAAAAGTTCTGGCCTCTCTCCAATCGACTGTCCTGAAATTTCAGACGAGCTTCTTCACCCTTCTTCTGGGCTGATAGGAGATCACGAGCTACATTAGCAGATACAGCAGCACCAGTCGCAATATTTAGCAGCCCAGTTTGTCCTTCAGCATAAGGATTGGTCCAGTGTCTCTCGGGTATTTGAACCAGGCATATATTTGCTTTCTTTCTCACAGAAGATGCAGATATGGCCTAGGAACATTGTGGCTCAGAGTCGGGTTCTTTGTTCAACTGCTGAAGTGTTTTCTTGTGTGTGAACTTAGACCTACAGTCTCTATGGTAGAACAGTTTTTCACCATACACATGTTTTTCGAGACTAACGTACAAATAGACTGGTCATCTCTGGCCTTTATCAAATTTGTTTCAGAAGTTTGTTTGGAACAAATAATGCAAGTCCTCTCTATTGATGATAGCACTTTCTGTCTTTTTGTTGGTGATTCCATTGAGCATCCTCTTACAGTCACACTATCATCTGAAAAAATATAAATAGATGTAGAAGAACGTTCTGTGAAGTAGTATAGTTTGTTTCGAAGAAACAAATGCTTTTCATAGACTACATATGAACTGTGCATATTAACGTGTAATTAATAAATTATCAATTAAATCTATTTCATCCATTCATGTAAGAATATCAAACACAAATAACACATTTTCTAATGAAATTATTTTTTATTCAGCACCCACAAGCAGTTGTGTGTTGGAACATTTAGTGATAAAATTGTATTTTTTTCGTTTTTTTACATAAAAACTTATAACTGTCATAAAAATCTTAAGCTGTGAGATTGAAAAGTCCATCATGCATTTTTGTTAATGGTATGGGTTGGCAATCAATAAAAAATAAGTTTCGTTTGGTGCCCCCAGATGGTACCGACTTCTCATCTGGCTCATGGACTATAAGGCTTTGTCTTGCTTGCTAGGGCGATGTCATTGACCCTTGTCTCTGTCATTCATGAGTGGCCTTTAAACATTTAAACCTGAAAATTTTATGCATATCTTGAAAGTATTTATGTTTTCGATTATTCGTGTGGATTTTTTTAATAGCGCTGACTATTCTTAATTGTTTACTCGTCTCGATTTAGCCATTTTGCATCAGAAATTCTATAAGAAATCTTATCTAACTGACACATGGTTAGGTGGAAGTTGATTCATTCCAAGTTCTATGTGAATATGAATATGATAATTGGTAATGAAATTGATTCATATACATTTGTCATGGTGTTGGTAAAGCTATTTTTATTTCCAAGTGAATTTTATTGCCACCTTTATTATTCTTATCTATTAAGTAAATTAACTTGCTCTATATTAACTTGTCTATGAAATTTCTATTGTTTGTCATGTAATCCTGTCTACAGTCCTGATATTATCATACTTTTTTGTCCTGTTTTCTTAATATTAAAGAAAATACGAATATATTAGGACTGCTGACTGTAAAAAAAAAATGGTAACTGCAACATTTTTGTTTATTTCTTTTGCAGAAGTGGCGGAGATGCGAAAATTTGAATATCCAAAGTTGTTTTCTTAATTGCGGAAAGTGATAAAAGTTAACGGTGAGACGTGCCTGGGAGAATAGTAAATAAATTTATAAGCCTGGTATGGGGTGTCTGGTTCTTCCCTGTTCTCCGTTTGTTGGAAAGAGAAATATACAGCAAAAGGAAAAAAAAAGCAACGCTTATTTTCCTTAAAAAAGTACATTTTAGAGTTTTTATGGCTTGTATAATGTTTCTCGTAAATTTAACAGCCCCTGCAATGGTGTCATAGACTTTCAAGTGCCATACAGATGGTGAACTGAATTCTAAGTAGATCTTTGCATGGGTGTAGAAGAGAGAGAGAGAGAGAGAGAGAGAGAGAGAGAGAGAGAGAGAGAGAGAGAGAGAGAGATAAGTGGGTTAGTGGTGTTATTGTGACCAAAGAAAAGACCATGGTCAAAGTTATGTTTATAGCCAAGCTTTTGATTTGTAAATACAAATATTTAACATGAACTACTTTTCGTCCATTTTTTTAATTTGAAAAGCATACAAAAATTTCTGAGGATCTTACAAGAGATTTACCGAAGTTGGAGTTCGTGCCTGGCCGAAATTGATTAGATTTGATGGAAAGTGATTGTGTACATATTAAGAAGATTATTTTCTTGGTTTTGGGAGACTGGAA
>NC_090745.1:76711089-76726089 GCF_036898095.1 Palaemon carinicauda
TGCCATTATCACCTCTTCAGTTTCCTTCTCCTTTTCTCTCTGTAGCCGCTGTCATGTTTCCTTCCTTAATTATCTCGAGAATTGTTCATGCATTGATTTACTCGTCCATTCTTCTGGTATCCCTTCTCTTGTTCTCTACGTATACAGTGTTGGATCTTCATCCTCCTTTATTCAATTTTCTCCATTTGCACTCTTTAGCCCTTCATCTTTACTGGTCTTAAGGTACAGTCCCAGTAATCCTCTCTAGATATTGACATAATCTTATATACTGATGAGTTCTTCTCCTTTTCTGCGAAGCATATATGGCCTGTAAATATTTGATCCGGTGCAGTGTTTAGTACATGTTCATTATCTTTCTATTTTTTCTACCCATGTTGCATAGCTCTGATTTCTTCCAACACTGTACTTGATAACTAGCATTGCCCTGGCGTATTATTATTATTATTATTATTATTATTATTATTATTATTATTATTATTATTATTATTATTATTATTATTATTATTATTATTATTATTATTATGTAAGGGTAGGACGATTGAGGTTACTTCATAAAACTACCACTTAAGGTCTCAGTTTCTTTGATCAGTTATGATATCATTGATGGATTCTCATTAGTTAATTTCGGCCTACATTAATATTACCAGGGGAATATATATTCTTTCGTCTAAGTAATATTTTTCATATATTTAATATATGCTTTGAGAATCACTGGAAGAGATTTCGACCTCATATGGTTCACTTCCCGGAGACACTGATTTTAACAATAAAAGGTATTTTAATTTTAGATGTATATGGCCACATGTTGAAAATCTTCTAGAAATGATAGATATCTTTTACACCATTTTGTTAAAATAAAAGCTAAGTTCTAGGATGTTTGGTGTTTATAACAAAATTCGTGACGTTTTTCTTTTAATGTTATTTGGTGATTGATAACAAATTAGGATTTGTATAATTTAATGGTGCCCCATTTCAGTGGCACAGATTATACTGTGAGTAATTATATTTTAATGTATATCTGTTTACATTGCTAATCAATATCCTTCAGCATTGAAGGAAATTGACTTTATTTGCTTAAATGTATTTATTTTCCTTTGACCGATGTATTTACTATCGATTCAGCAATATCGGTCATGTTACGATATAATTATATGAGGTGTGATTGTAATGTTATACTGGCATTTGATTTAAATGCTTGTACTGCATGAAATTTGAATAATGTGACACATATAGCTCCTTTAGCTTGTACAAGGAAACCCTGTCACATGAGTCATCAGAATCGATGATGCAGAAATGACAAGAGTTGATGTTTGTTGTTCCCAAAGTAATTATTACTCTAAACTAATTTTATGGTTGTGTTTCTATCTGCACCAAGTCTAATACCATTTTTCCTTTAGTTCCCTGTGCGGCGAGATGATATGAAAGAGTCAAGAAAATATAGATGAGAATGTCTCTTGCAAAAGAAACTGGGAAAGGAATGACGGACTTGAAAAGTTTTCTGGTATGCATGATATAGAAAGACAATAAACAGACGGAAGTAGAATGATATCTCTTGCTGAGGCCTTTATTTTGTAGTGGACTAGTAATAGCCAATGATTATATATATATATATATATATATATATATATATATATATATATATATATACATATATATATACATATATATATATATATATATATATATATATATATATATATATATATATATATATTATCACCATCATCATCTCCCACGCCTATTAACGTAAAGGCTCTCAGTTAGATTTCCCAGTCGTCTCTATCTTGAGCTTTTAAATCGATACTTCTCCATCCGCCAATTCCTACTTTATGCTTCATAGTCCTCAACCTTGAGGAGTCCAGTTGAAAGTCGGGTGAACTAATCTCTCTTTGGGAGTGCGAAGAGCATGCTCAAACTATCTCCATCTGCCCCTCACCATGATCTCATCCACATATAGAACTCGAGTAATCTCTCTTATAGTTTCATTTCTAATCCTGTCCTGCCATTTAACTCCCAATATTCTTCTGAGGGTTTTGATTTCAAATCTACAAAATCTGTTAGATATTGTTTCATAGTCATACTACAACTCGTGTCCATACAGTAACACTGATTTCATTAAACTGATATATAGCCTGATTTTTGGGTGCAATATCAGGCGATTCGATTTCCAAATTTTAATTAATTTAGCTATTGTCTGATATTTTTTATATCAATCTTTCATTAAACTCCAATTCTAAAGACCCTGTATTAGAGATCATAGTTCCTAAATTTTTAAATGATTCTACCTCATTAATCCTTTCTCTTTCCAATGATATTTCATTTTCCATTGTACATTCCTTTCACACCATCTCTGTCTTTCTTCTGTTTATCTTGAGCCTGACATCCTGTGATATTTCATGCATTGTGGTAAGCAAGCATTGCAAATCCAGTGGTGTTCTGCTATTAAGGGCAGTGTCATCAGCATACTCTATGCTGGCTAACTTCTTAATACCAATCCAGTTCAATCCTTCTCCACCATCTCCAACTGTTCCATGTATTAAAAAATCCATGAGAAGGATAAAGAACATAGGTTACAACACATTCCCTTGGAGTACTCCACTGTTCACTGGAAATACATTTGATAGGACTCCACCAACATTAACTTTGCACTTATTATGCTCATGAACAGATTTAACCAAATTCACATATTTATCAGGAACTCCTAAATAATGCAGGACTCTCCACAAAATTGGCCGGTGCGTACTATCAAAAGCTTTTTGATAGTCTACAAATGTCATCAACAGTGGATTCCTGCATTCTACACATTACTGTATAACATGTCTTAAAATGAAAATTTGGTCAGTACAACTTCTACCTCTTCTAAATCGCGCTTGTTCATTTCTGTATTAGAGATCATAGTTCCTAAATATTCCAATGATTCTACCTCATTAATCCTTTCTCCTTCCAAAGATATTTTATCTTCCATTGCACATACCGTTCGCATCATCTCTGTCTTTCTTCTATTTATCTTGAGCCCAACCTCCTGTGATATTTCATGCATTCCCATAAGCAAGCATTGCAAATCCTGTGGTGTTCTGCTATTAAGGACTGCGGCATCAGCATACTCTAGGTCTGCTAACTTCCTATTACCAATCCAGTCCAATCCTTCTACACCATCTCCTACTGTTCTATGCATTACAAAATCCACGAGGAGGTTAAACAACATAGGTGATAACACATTTCCTTTGAGCACTACACTGTTCACTGGAAATTAATTTGACAGGGCTCCACCAACATTAACTTTGCACTTACTATGCTCATGAACAGACTTAAGCAAATTCACATATTTATGAGGAACTCCATAACGCAGGATTCTCCACAGATTAGTCCACAAATGCTATCAACAGTGGATTCCTATATTCTACACATTGCTGTATAACAAGTCTTAAAATTTAAATTTGGTTACTACAACTTCTACCTTTTCTAAATCCCGCTTGTTCATCTCTCAGCTTTTCATCAGTCTTTCTCTCTAGCCTCTTTAGAATAACCAACTATATATTTTCATGACAACTGACGAAGGCGTGGTGCCCTTGTAATTATTGTAATCAATTAGATGCATTTTTTGGCCATTTTCACCAACAATCCTAGCTCCAATTCATCAGATTTTGTCTCTTCATTTTCAGCCAATCACATCTCAGTAGTTATTCCATCGTATCCAAGGGCTTTCCATCTCTTAAGTTTTTTAGAAATAGCTTCGACCTAACACACTGAATTTATTCATGGGAACATCAAGATCTTCCTCAGGTTCAGGTATATCAATGAAATTATTCCCTTCATATCTCCCACTCATGACCTCACTAAAGTGTTACATCTAACGTTGCCTTTCTTCATCCTCAGTCATTATAATAGATCCATCTCTCTTTTTGATGGGTATATGCTCCTTCTTCTTTGCCCAAGTAGCAATTTCATTAATAATTCTATGAGCAATTATTACACCATAGCCACTCCCTGAATTCACAGCTTTGTCAGCCTCATCTGCTTCACTGTCTCAATATTCTCTCCAGTCATTCCTGGCTTTTCTCTTTACTTCAGTATCAATATTGGAATACTCAGCATTCTCTACCTTATAATTATTATTACTTCCTCGAAAATTTTCAACAATCAATTTCTGTCTTTGTCTCCTTTTCTATAGTATCCTAAGTATCATTTAATATCCATGGCTTTCTCCTTGTCACTACATGTCCTAAAACTTCACTAACAACTGACTGATATATGTTCTTAATATCACACCATTCTTTGCTAATTGTCTGGTCTTCTTCTCTTAAAGTCTCTAAGATGGTAAATCGATTCCCACATTCAATTGCAATGGTTTCTCTGCGCTCATCTTCTAGAAGCTTAGTTGTATCAAACCTAGGTATTCTATCTACATTTGTGTTGGGTGCTTTCAGTTTTAATTTCAGCGTGGCAATGAGGAGCTGATGATCACTACCAATATCTGTACTTCTATAGCTTCTCACATTTCTTAGATTCCTCTTTCTCTCTTTATTAATGGCTATGTGATTTATTTGATTTTTTTAATTGCCACATGGTGACGTCCATGTATATTTGTGGATGTCCTTATGCTGGACAAGAGTACCTCCAATAACAAGACTGTTAGTTGAATAAAAGCTTAAAAAATGGGCTCCATTTTCCTTTGCTACTTCACCAAGTCCCTCAACACCCTTCACATTTTCTATGCCTTGATAAATCTTTCCAACTTAAGCATCGAGGTAACCAATAACAATTTTCATATCGCTCTCTGAGAGCTCATCTCTTACACTCTGCAGGTCTTCATAGTATTCATCTTTCATCTCTTCAGGGTCATCCTTTGTTGGTGTATAATACACTACAATGCTCATGTTGCACTGCTTTGATTTAAAGTTTGCAAGTAACAGTCTGCTATTTACAGCTCTCCACTCAGTTAGTGCCTTTTCCTCATTTGGTGTCATCATCATTTCAACGCCTTCTCTTCCAACATCATCAGTTCTTCCTGAATATATATATATATATATATATATATATATATATATATATATATATATATATATATATATATATATACACACACACACACACACACACACACATATATATATATATATATATATATATATATATATATATATATATATATATCCTTGGTGTATGATATCCTTACCAATCCCCTTACAGCGTATTTCACTTAGGGCCAAGATATCTAAATTATATTTCATAAATTCATTTTCCACTCGTTGTAACTTTCCAATCTGATTCATGATTCTAACATTCCAATTACCAATTTTCAATTTTCCTTTATTATTTATAAACAGGGATATTCTTAGCATTCTGCTAGCATCGAGGGTATAAGCCGAAGAGAAAGCTTGTCTATCACCTTAAACCCAATCCTATACCCTGCTGCTAGCGACTACTTTGAGATTTAAGGGGGCATTTCCTCCATATCCAAAGTTCTCGTTACTTTACAAGTGCTCATCCACTTATAAAATAGTTGGCAAAGAAGGACTACTAAGAGATATATACATACATTATATATATATACATATATATATATATATATATATATATATATATATATATATATATATATATATTGTGATGGCTGGCTTGACCACCACACAAAACACTAAACTTATCAAAAAGTCCACAAAAGGTGGAATAGTATCCAACTTCAATAAGAGTGCAAAGTCAATTCAAGGTGGCAATGAAAATACCACAAAAATATACTTAATTTTAACACACAAATATCAAAGAGAAATAACACCTGAACCTCAACAATACAATGATTAATATGAAACACTCACTCTTAAACTCCCTGCGAAAGAAAGCAATTACACAATTAAAGAAAGGTCATCAACACATACATACTAAAAGGGGAGAGGGTCCAGAAAGGAGGAGGCAAGCGAAAAGCAAGAATATCCTAACAAATACAATCTAAATACCCTTAACAAGTTGGCGATGGCTGGCTTGATTGGAAGGCTTTCACAAACACTGATAATGACATCAGCAGATGATCACAGGTCGTGATCACGATAATTAAATACAGGTACAATTATTATTACCTTGGGACAGAGAGGTCCCCTTGGCTTTTACTGAATCAAGGACAGTACACAAAATGCAGAATAAAAATTCCTTGCTTCAGAGAAAGGATATCCAAAAAAGCTAAACAGCTTCACAACGTAGCTCTGCAATGTAGCGAGGAATAGATATAGTTCCAACAGCAATTATCATGCCCTTCAAGGTTGGAGGCTCAGAAACACACTGAGGCATACTCCTCCAAGACTAAACCTTTATCCCTCGGATAAAAAAGGAGCGCAGCCACGTTTCCAACACAACTTGAAAATATAAAACAGTCGTTAGCCAATAATAAACACCAAGAAACTACCGGTGAGGAGACAAAAAGCTAATAAAGAAAGAATACAACACTTCTATACTTAACATTAAAAATCTAAAAACTTGAATAATTTAGAAATTAATGACAACCAAGTTACAATATATACTGTATATATATATATATATATATATATATATATATATATATATATATATAAATATATATATATATATATATATATATATATATATATATATATATAAATATATATATATATATATATATATATATATATATATATATATATAGATATATATATATATATATATATATATATATATATATATATATATATATATATGTATATATATATATATATATATATATATATATATATATATATATATATATATATATATGTATATATGTATATATATATATATATATATACATATATATATATATACATATATAGATATATATATATATATATATATATATATATATATATATATATATATTTATATATATATATATATATATATATATATATATACCGTGCTAGGCGGTATATCTTAGCAGTCCATGTTTTGAACCCTGATCCAGGATACCTGTATGACATTGACCATACCACTCAGCCGCGAAGAAAGATCTTTCTTCGTAGCTGAGTAGTATGGTCAATGTCATACAGGTATCCTGAACCAGGGTTCGAAACCTGGCCGGTCACATAATATAGTCTTTGAGTGATTTTGCTTGGGGGTCTGATCTCCAGGTCATTAAGAGAATCTAATGTTTAATGTATTAATATATACAGCTCATTTGAAATATGAAAAACACATCAAAATGTGCAAATTTTATATATATATATATATATATATATATATATATATATATATATAAATTATATATATATATATAGATAGATAGATAGATAGATAGATATATTGATAGATAGAGAGAGATATAAACATATATATATATATATATATATATATATATATATATATATATATATATATATATATACTGTATATATATACATAGATAGATCGATGGATAGTTAGATTGATAGATAGGTAGATATATAAACATATATATGTATATATATATATATATATATATATATATATATAAATAGATAGATTGATATATATAAATATATATATATATATATATATATATATATATATATATATATATATATATATATATATATATATATATATATATATTTATATGTATATATATGCTTATATATCTATCTATATATATATATATATATATGTGTGCGTATATATGTTTATATATATCTATCTATCTATCTATCTATATATATATATATATATATATATATATATATATATATACATACATATATATATATATATATATATATATATATATATACATATATATATATATTTATATATATATATATATATGTATATTTGTATATATATATATATATATATATATATATATATATCTACATGTATATATATATGTATATATATATATATATATATATATATATATATATATATATATATATATATATTTGTATATATATATATACATATATATGTAATGTGTGTATATATATATATATATATATATATATATATCTACATGTATATATATATGTATATATATATATATATATATATATATTTGTATATATATATATACATATATATGTAATGTGTGTATATATATATATATATATATATATATATATATATATATACACACACAGTAATACCTTGAGATACGAGCTTAATGCGTTCTGGGACCCGAGCTCGTATGTCAATTTGCCCGTATCTCAGATAATTTTTTCCCATATAAAAAACTAAAAAAAATTAATCCGTTCCCACCCTCTGAAAAATCACCTTAAAACACTATATTACAGTGGAAAAACGTGTTTTTAATTGTTCTAATTCTACACTCAAATATAACAAATACCTATATACTGGTTATGGTCTACAATAAAATGTGACATTATTATGGAGTTCTTACCTTGGAGACAGACTGTAGTGGCTAACGGCGGTGTGTACGGAGGAGGAGGGAGATTGAACAAGGAGGAGAGAGACTTGACTGCAACACGTTCGGTACGCTACACTTTTGTAACACTAATTAACATAACTTAATCTTTAAATTTAACTTAAATGAAATAAGCTTACTGTACACACTTAAGAATAAATGTTAATCTTACTTTACACTAAACTTAATTCTAATTTCGTTTTAATTTTTATTTTTTACTTTTTTCTTCCAGCTTGGCTCTTTTTGCCTCGCTTTTTACTCGCTATCACCTTCACTTTTAGCTGGCCTTTTTAAAAGGAACCTATTTAGGGATGTTTGCTTTTGTCTCCCCTTCAAAATGTTATGAAAATGACGTACGCAAGTGTCATCACAAAAGGCTAACGCACGACCACACGCCAACTTGTCCGGGTGCCTCTTTTCCATAAAACCAGAAAACTCCTGCCCCTTCACTAACATATCTTTGATTTCTGTCGTAAAAAGATGGCCCTCATCTTCCACCTCCTCCTCCTCGCTACTGAGCTCCTGCAACACCTACAAATGTTGGATCTCCTGGAGCTCGATCAATTCCTGTGTCATGAGCTCTTCCTGATGCTCCTCGACAAGGTCGTTCATGTGTGCCTCATCTACCTCCAGCCCCATGGACTTTCCAAGAGGCACGATTTCATCCACCACAGTAGATTTGGCGTCTTAAGGGTCTGGCGTATTGAACTCTTCAAAGTCCCTCTCAGTGACGGAAGCTGGCCACAATTTCTCCCCGGCTGAATTAATCATTCTTCTAGACACCCTACCAAGCATCATCAATAATTTTCAAGCAATGGACGATATTGAAATGTACCTTCCAAAATTCACAAAGGGTGACATTGTTGTTGTCTGTGATATCAAAGCATTTCTTGAACAAATGCTTTATGTACAGTTGTTTGAAGTTAGAAATTACTTGTTGGTCCATGGGCTGGAGGAGTGGGGTGGTGTTGGGCGGGAGATAAAGGACCTTGATGAACCTGTACTCGTCAAGAATGTCCTCTTCGATACCAGGAGGGTGACCAGGGACATTTTCAAGGACCAGGAGACATTTCGTTGGCAAGTTTTTCTCGGCCAAATATTTTTAAACTGCCGGACCAAAGCACATATTAACCGATTTTGTGAAGAAATGCTGTGTAACCCAAGCCTTAGCATTAGCGCACCACATCACTTGCAGTTTTTCTTTCAAGATCCTTTGGCTCTTTTCTAAGTGGTACACCAACAGCGGCTTGACCTTAGAGTCACCGCTGGTATGGTACACAAGGCTAGAGTTAACCGGTCCTTTGTGGGTTTATGGCCGGTAGTCTACTCTTCTCAGCCGTGATGAATGCCTTCCTCGGCATCTTCTTCCAAAAAAGGCCAGTTTCATCGCAGTTAAACACTTGTTGGGAGATGTATCCTTGTTCTGCGATACCTGAGGCAAAGATTTTGATGAAGTCCGCCGCGGCTTTCGAGTTGGAACTTGCTGCTTTCTCATGCCTCACAGCCAAGTGTATCCCAGTCCATTTTTTTAAATTATCTAACCAGCCACTACTGGCTTCGAAGGTTTCCGCTGACGTCAAAGTCTCCCCTCTCTCAGCTGCTTGCTTTCCTTTCAAGTCATCATAGATTCTGCTGTCCTTTTCACAGATGATAGTCTCGAGCACTCTATCTCCTGCAAACTGTTTCTCCTTTCTCCATATTAAAAGAAGCCTCTCCATCTCATAATGGATATCACTGCACAGCTTGGAAAAGATGGTTAGTCCTTTGAAGGGCTTGGTGCTATTTATAGCATCCTTCTGCTTGAGGATGGTATATATTGTTGATGTACACCTCTCATATTGGCCAGCCAGCTCAGTCACCCTTACACCACTCTTCTGTTTTTCAATTATTTCATGCTTCATCTCGATTGTCATCTTACGCTTTTTCTTTTCATTACCTTTATTTGCACTCACTTGCTTTGGACCCATTGCTTATTCGCTTAATTCTTTACTGATTAACGCAAAAAACACATAAATAATGCAAACACTACAGCCGATGCTCGGAGATATCTTTACGCGACGGAGATTTGATGGGAAAGACTGAGCGATGCTGTCCTGGGGAGCAGCCTCTCGCACACTCAGCCACCTAGCGGCCGCATAGGGAACTGTCTCGATCCTCGTATCTCAAATTTTTCTCGGATCTCGGGGCAAATATTTGCTCGAAATTTTCCTCGTATCTCAAATATATTGTATGTTGGGACACTCGTATCTCTAGGTATTGCTGTATATATATATATATATATATATATATATATATACATATACTGTATATATATATATATATATATATATATATATATATATATATATATATATATATATATATATATATATATATATATACTAGAAATGGTATCCGTTTCGCAGCGGTAAAAATAAATAAAAATAAGATTTATGCAGATATTTCAATAGTTAATTCAGCATTTGTAAATATTTGTTTAAAGTACAGCAATTTCATTTATTCAAATTACTTTCTCATAATTGAAGATATGAAGAATGTTATCACATTTTTATTTCAGCCATGGTTTAAAACAAACGTTCTCTTCTGTGGTCCTAAAGCTGGCTTAGTTGATCTCTTTTCCCTCTGTTGCAGGAATGTACAGTTTATGAGCTTGATGATGCATGACCTGTGATCTGTCTGGGTGTGACGGGCCCTACATGCAGATAACACTCTTGCACGCAGCCCTCATAATGCAATAAGTGCTGAGAGTGGCAATCCTCCACTGGGAGCAGTATTAGGAGGAAGAAGTCTAAAAGAAATTATTTACCTTCGGAATGCACCTTGAAGCCGAAGAAGTGTCGACTTTTCTTTCTCTCTCCTGGTACCCAATCCTTAGCCTCTTTTTTTCGGGCTCCTTCGGTGATTTTTAAGCTAAATTGGTGACTTTTTAACCATTGGGAAGCCCCTTGATCAGGAAGTAATTCTTGTATCTCTCAGTGAGGTGTCGGTAAGCGGAAATCAGCAGGAAAGTGTTTCTGCTCTTGTTGGGTTGGCTTTGGCACATTTTCTTCTAGGGAGAGAATCCCTTTTGTTTGGTCTTATGCCACCTGGACCTGGACCTTTGTTCTCCACAGCATTTCCTTGCCCATCCGAGGATGTGGGGGTTATTACTCAGGTAAGCGCACTGGGGAGAGTGTGCTTGGTGAGCTTACTCTGTGCTAGGACAAGCTTGCCTCCCGTCACCTTTCTGAGCCCAGCTACCCTTCACGAACTTTTGGCAGACGCCCTTGAAAGTAATAGATGTTGTCCTTGCCTTGGAGTCTATCTCCCAGGTACCTCGGAATTACAAGTGTGATTCGTCACCAGTATGCTCTAGTTCTTTGGAGCTGAGGTCTCTAAAGCTTGTGGACAACCACTTGTGTGATCCTCCTGTTAATTAGTATAATGTCTAATGCACAACTACAGTCTCATGAGACTTTTTGAGCGTTCACAGGTTTTTTTGTGCCAGCGCACCAGGATTGATCACCATGACACTCATCTGGCAGGGTTCATAGTGCAGTAAGTCATCTGCTTGAGTGCCCCACTTACCCACATGTACCTTGATAGTGCTCACAGATTGTTAGGAATACTTTACCTGGTAAGTTAGTCCACATGGGGCAGGCGCGTGCTTGCACACTCATTGTCACAGGACCAGCACACACTCTTTGGTTTACACGTACCCAATATCAGCTGTGTATGTCTTGCCAATGCAGGTATCGCTCGCTCCTATAGCGCAAGGCTCGCATTCCACTTGTGAGTTATCAACAGAAACCCGTTTGTTGTAGGTAATCTTCAAATAGGGTTCTGCCAACTTGCCAGCCTTGAAAGATCTTGCAGTTTTGACAAACTTGCTGAAGACAGTGTCAATTCTTGGGTTGATATCAGTGTTCTCTTATGCTTCGGAGGCTCCCTCGGACCCAAGGCTACGACGCACTATAGGGAGCAGGTAAATTCCTGTTAGCAGGGCTGCTCCAAGTAACCTGCCGGCAAAAGCTACGGACCGCACTCCCAGCCCTCTCCTTTGAAGGATAACTCCAGATTCTAAGGTCTTAGATGCCCTTGAAGGAAAGTATGAAGAGCCATTTTGAGTACCGATAAGGAAATATTTTGGATAAATAAGAATTCTAGTCTATAATTTATATTTAGCTTTTCTTGTATTCTTTGATGCTTAATCTATGTATTTGTTTACATTATTTTGTATATCTACCCATGTTTACTTTTCTAAAACTCCAGAAATTCCCTTAAAAAGAAAATCAATTACTAAAACTGTTACTTCAATAATCGGCCCTAGCAGTCTTAGTATATAAAACAGTACAAAAAAGTCTGTAAACAAAAATACCTTAGAAAATATCATAGATTATGAAAATGTAAATGTATTTTCATTATTTTCAAGATATCTATGTATGCTTCCTCCTGACCGGTCTCTGCACCTACATTTTAATCTTCAATTATACCTGTTACCACTTCCTTTCTTTTATCCAGCTAGCGAACCTCTTATCGTTTTTCTCCTACTGCAACAGCAAGGTATACTCCTGAGACAAATACTGAAATCCAAATTCAAATCACACGTTAGAGAAAAGAATTTAATCCAACTATGCTTTGCATATTCCAGTAAAACTCTTGTTTCGTACTTCAAGTCGAAATCAGCCTATCTTCAGTCAGTAAATTTTTAACACGTAGTTATTTCTGATAGTTTTTCCGCGAACACACATGACTTTTATATTTTCAAAGGTTGCGCCACAAGTAGTTTTTACTATCGAAGTGACTTTATTTTGCGAATAAACACTATAGGTTGAGTTTATTCATTGTTAAGAACAATCTGTAGCTCAACATTTGCATCTAAGTAATACTTGTTAATATTCTAAAATATTATTGAATTATTTAGTATACTCTAATATTTTTCTTTAGCTTGTGAGTTGTTAAGAGTATTCACTATTCCTTATCCAAAAATACATAGTTATTGCAATGTCCATTATATATTAAATTTCCTACCACCCTGATAGTCTATTCAAAGCAAAACCAATTTACCTATCCAAAACATTTGATTAAACTGGGTTGGTTAAATACTATCCCTGAAGAGTTATAACAGCACGGTATGGCAGGAAGTAATTGTACACTATGTCATTCAATGTTATTGCACGTTGTAACGCGATATCCTAATTAAAATCAGACGTGAGAAATGCGGTTTCTGAGTTTCTCATATTCTTGCCATCATAAACAGGTTCTCTTGTTTACATTGAAACCCATTACAGTATGAATTCATGTCCCATTTTTCTTTTGATTGAACAGGCGAGCGAAACTAATGCCTTGTCCTCTGGTAGAATACCATGATAAATGTGTGAAGTTAAGCGTAATTGGTTTTGATTGTTTTTTCAGCCGAGGTCTCTCTCTCTCTCTCTCTCTCTCTCTCTCTCTCTCTCTCTCTCTCTCTCTCTCTCTCTCTCTCATTATTGTGTATATAAATCTATACAATAAACTATAAACAAAATGTTTTATTTTTTAAAGTCCCGTTGCTTATTTACATACTGAAACGGGGGTCTTTTGACTGGCCAGACAGTACTACATAGGACCCTTACTGTGGTTACAGTTCTTTCCTTTTGCCTACACAGACACCACTGAGATTACCAAACTATTCTTCTTCTCTCAAGGGGTTAACTACTGCACTCTAATTTCAGTGGCTACTTTCCTCTTGGTAAGGGTAGAAGAGACTCTTCAGCTATGGTAAGCAGCTCTTCTTGGAGAAGGACACTCCAAAATCAAACCATTGTTCTCTAGACTTGGGTAGTGCCATAGCCTCTGTACCACGGTATTCCACTGTCTTGGGTTATAGTTCTCTTGCTTGAGGGAACACTCGGGCACACTGTTCTATCTAGTTTCTCTTCCTCTTCTTTTGTCATAATTTTTAAAGTTTATATAGGAAATATTCATTTTAATGTTGTTACTATTCTTAAAATATTCAATTTTTACTTATTTGCTTTCCTCACTGGGCTATTTTCCTTGTTGGAACCCCTGGGCTTATAGCATCCTGCTTTTCTAACTAGGGTTGTAGCTTAGCATTTAATAATAATAATAATAATAGTGTACGCTTTCTTTTATATTATTACTTGACCTCTTATTGCAAAGTACTGCAGCCCATTGCAGTTAGCTTTACCAGAAAGGTAACATGGAAAAGTCGTAGTATAGGTCTCATAATATTTGGGGAATTTATCCCCGGATGAATGGAATTCCTGTCTCTACATAGAAAATGCCTATGTTTTACCCATAAAGGATGTTTTTAACAGAAATTCCCCCCACCCCTGGACATATTCCCATCCCGGTTACAACCCATATTTTTGGGCTCAGGCCATGTCGTCCTGATGGAAGTTCCCATTAGGTAGCTTTTTAAGGTATATTTGACTACAGTGATATTCCCAGAGAATTTTACCTTAAGGTATCCAGAATTCTAACTCCTGGAGCGAATATCCCTAAATAATCTCACAGGAATATCGCATAAGATCAGAGGACGTATTCTTGACACGTCACATAGCTATCTTCGCCCCGAACAGTATTAACGCTTTGAGGGGGATATAGTGACAAGAATCTGAAACGAGAATGAA
>NC_090745.1:76731089-76736089 GCF_036898095.1 Palaemon carinicauda
TCTCATTTCTGTTTCATTATTCTTATTCGCAATTTTTGGCGTGAATTCACTCTTATATTTTTCTGCTAATATGTTGCATATTTCCTTTTTTTTTTATTCGTTAACCGTCCTTCAATTCTTAGAGGGCCTATTTCTAATCTCCCTTTATTCATCTTTTTTTGCATAGGAGTAAAGTACTTTGGGGTTTTTCTTGATATTTTGAAGTGTTGTTTCTTTTAAGTCCCTTTTTTTCATTTTCTATCAATTATATAATCTTTTGTTCTCCATTTTCTATCTTACTTTTTATTTCCATCATTTTCCATACTTTTTTCTTTTGCAAGATTTTTCTTCCACTTTCTATGTTTCTGAAATAACATCCTTCTGTCTCTTGGTATGCATGTCTGATGTTTATTTTTTTTTTCCGTACATGTTTTTCAACAATTTTCTCCATTATTTTGTAGAGTATATCCGTATTTACCTGTATATTATCACTTACAAATAAATTTTTCCAATCTTTGTTCAATTCTTCATTTATTTCTGACCATTTTATATTCTTACTATGAAAATTATATTTTCCATATCCTTCCCATCATTTTGTGCTGTTTATCTCTGCATTCACTTGCTTTGGAATGGACTAATAATTCTATGACATTGTAGTAAGAAATTCCCGTGTTATACACTATTATTTCTTTAACATAATTCACCTAATTCACAAATACTAAACCTAGGACATTGTCTTTTCTTGTTGGAATGTTGTTTATTTGTTGCTTATTATGTTCTAATAACCTATCTTGAAGCTTTTCGAATTGCCTCTTATCTTCTGCGCTACTATTACTCTTTTTTATATGTATATATACAACCACTTTCTTTTATCCGTTCTTTCCAAACCACAAAAGGAAAGTTAAAATCTCCGGATAGGGGTATATTCCAATCTTTATGGTTTCTACATATATCATCTATTTTTTTCTATTATTATGTCAAACTCCTTAGTATTTGGTGGTTACTAAACTACAATATTCACCAATTTCTCATATTCAAATTCTACCGCAATTAATTCATATTCTGTTGCTGTATTTTTCACAGACTTTTCCTTGATTTATGTCTCTTCCATATATTGCAGTTCCGCTTTGATTCCTATTTGTTCTGTCTGATCTATATGTTTGGAAACCCTTTACCTGGTATTCACTGCCAGACTCTTGGGAATACCATGTTTTACTTATATTTAATATATCTATTTTTTTTTCAATTTGGTTAGTTCTTCTAAAAACTCTATTTTCCTTTTAGAGTTACTCGTGACTAAACCTTGTGCATTTATCACTATGATGGTTTGTGTTTCGTCCCCATTATCTGACATTGGGGATAATATGGATTTTCCTGTTCTGATGTGAAGTTCTTTTCTTTATTTCCGGGAATTCTGCCATTAAAATATCTAACTTTTCTATTATATTTACTCTTTTGCCTTCATATTTATTTTGGTGTGAATACCTGCAATTATCCCCATATCTGCACCAACCCCTGGCATTTTAGATGCATTCTTTGTAGTTGGGCTCTAAATGTGCATGTTTAGGTTGAAAGGCATTGTATCTTTGGGCCTGTGGTACATAGCGCGGTATATACTCGGCTTGTTTTTCTTGTTTCTTTTTTTGTTTCATTTTTGCTTTAATTTTTCTTGTCTGTTTGCTTTTGAATTTTCGGACTTTCAATCATAGTTGCAGGATGCATATTTCGACAGTTTTTGTTGAATTTGCATCCTTTTCCTTCTTTTAGGTTTTTGCATAATTTTGGATGGAGATCTCTGCATTTGTCTCCATATCCGTCTAAATATCCACATACCATATATTTCATAATTATGGCATATCTCCGGATGCTTGTAGTAGCATCTTTCGCCAAATCTGCAATTCCCTCTTTTCAGTAAATTGCAGACTATATTTTTCTTTTTTTTTTTTTTTTTTTTTTCTTTTTCTTGCTCTTCCCTAAATGATGTAGGTCCGGGTAGACTCTCTTGGGTCTATTATTTGTTTCCATCTGATAATCTATTTCTTCGTAAGTATGTTGCTGAATGGCATCATATGTTGTATCAATGATTTCCTCTGCATTCTTACACATATCCTCTTCTTCTTCTCCTTCTTCTTCTTCTTCTTCTTCTACTATTTGCAGACTCAGTCTCGCTTTGATTATATTTCCTATCCAGACTAAGCATGTTGAGCAGAATACCTTTGTGTCTTTAGTATTTATTTTTTGTTGTACTTCAACGCAAGTAGGGTGTGTTGGGACATGACATGCATTGCATTTCCTAATCAGTTGCTGTGGATTAACAGAGGGTGAGAGAGAGAGAGTGCTTATGATATGCCTAACACCAAAATTTATGTCAAATATAAACTAAACAAATTCACATTAAACTACATATCTAATAAAGAAAAAATATTCAAACAAGAAATGCAACACCAATAAAAATTAATTCCTATTAGTAACTAAAACAACCAAATATTACAAAGTTGCTAGGTATTGGAGGCCAAAAATACAAGATACAAAACATACATAATACTTTAATAAGAAGCAAACTAACAGTATTTACTTTTATATTTACGACAGATATTTTATTATGTGCATATGTGTGTGTTTGTGTCGGATCTATTTATCAATTACTCTGAGATATTACTTTTTTCTTAATTTCATTTAAGCTATTTCTTTATTCCTCATTTGATTTCTACATATATGGTACTAGTTTCCATTTGGTTTTTTCTTTGTAATGTACAAATTTAATTTCTATTTATTGGCATTTACTAGTGTTTTTCTTATTATATGTAAAATTTCACACGCACTTGTGAAAAAAGGCTCAATATTAAAATTTTCTATATTCTTATTATCCTCCCCCCACTTTTTTTTGTGGGGGGGGGGGGAATCACATAGATGCCTCGGACCTCCAGGCTCACCCCAGATATTTTGGCCAGGCAAAGGCATCTGGCGTGACATTCAGGACAATCTTGGACCTTCTCAAAATGCAAAGGACTTTCTATGACTGTCAAAGTCCGCCAACGTATTTTTCCCAGAATCGCTGCTATTCAGGTCCTAGTCAGGGTCCGGGAAAATTCAGGAGGTCGGTGTAGCCTTAGCATTAGCTCAATGGAAAATGGGTGAAATACTACATGGAGCAAACACATCAAAACTAATTTGTATTGGGTAAGAAGAGAGCTCACGGAGGAGGAGGCAGAGTTACTATAACATGAGAAATCCTAATAGTTGAATCCCCTAGTGAAGATACTGTTATTTTCTTTTGGGGGGGGGGAAGGAGCAAAAATATAAAACTTTCAAAATAGGTATTTAATGCCATTATATACAATAGTTTCAATGGCTCAAATCAAAATATATATTTCTGTTGAAATGTCTGCCATTTTCCACGAGGGCCACCACATACCAAGCAGCATGATATTGGATAACGTATGTTACCCTTTGATTTGAGTAAAAAAAATATAAAAGTCATGTTTTACTTTCAAATAAACAAAATTCCCTCGTAAATTAATTTCAATATCTATAATTTTGTTACTCTTTTCATAAACAAGACTGCCATATAAAGTATTTGTTTTAAGAATTTCAAAACGCTGAATTATTCATTAAAGTAAGATTTTTTTTATTTTCTTACTAAAAAATCATTAATAAGTTACATGTTATTGCAATCCAAGTATCTGTAAGTTAACTATGGAGAGATTTATTGAGTACATTTGATATGTGTTTTATAATACCTAGCTCTTGAAACCATTTGGTAAAAAAAAAATAGCGGTCACTTTTGCAATGGCCTAATTCTGTGCACAGATATCATGCTTTAGAACAGGAAGAGGGAGTACAACTTCTTCGACAAGAACAGTTCATGCGATTGTACTCATTCTATCCTCTGCTATTGTTATCCGCATAGTACCCAAACGTCCTTCTCTATCCTCTGAGGCCAGTCATTAGGAGGTGGTATGGCCGACATTATATATATATATATATATATATATATATATATATATATATATATATATATATATATATATATATATACATATATATATATATATATATATATATATATATATATATATATATATATATATATACATATATATATATATATATATATATATATGTATATATATATATATATATATATATATATATGTGTGTGTGTGTGTGTGTGTGTGCATATATATATATATATATACAAGATGTATGGATACGATATGCATAGGCTTCTTTTTTCACATGTTCTACGTGTGCATCTTGAAAATTAGATATATTGCTCTATTGTATTTCATTTGACGAAGAAGCTATTATACTATACATTTCATCATGGTATGTAGAATTCATATTTGTCTAAAAATCTGAGACAAAATAGACTATTCATTTCTGAAGAATATTCTACACACCACTCCCAGAATTTATGTAATCTAAATTTTCTTAGATTCAAAAGAGTTATAAGAGATCACCTCTGTTGATGATATATGTTCAAAAGATCGGCCTTTCGTTGTGAAAGGTAATTTGTCTTATATCATTTAAGATTTAGAGATATAACTTTTTTCAGGAAATTATTCTTACTGCCAAAATATATTTGTTTTGATATTGAAGACACTGGCTTTGTTACAGAAACAGTGTTGTCAATGCTTGTTCAATGGAAAGCATGGATACTAAAAGGTATAAACTTGGCGTTGGTAATTCTATTGTACATAAATTTTCTAAACTATCATCTAGAAGTATGCTATTATTAGTATATGTAAGAAACTCTTCTCTTCAAATGATTGAGTTCTAAAGATAAAAATGTTTCATTTAAAGTTCTTTAAAGCCTTTTATCCTCTTACATTTCATGTTTGCCCTTTGAAAATAATTGTAATGTTGGCTTCTTCATTTGGAAGACATCCTGAATCTAACATCTTTAGAATGATCCAGAAGTTTTTTGTTTTGTTTAGTTTCAATTATTTCTACAGTGACCCTAAATTCCTGTAGCTCATATGTATAAACCATATAAAGGTTATTCAATTGGAATATAT